>NC_092054.1:51075407-51346852 GCF_003086295.3 Arachis hypogaea
GTTCTAGCATACATAAACAAAATTTACCCGCATTATATGTTGCTGGAGTTAATCTGTTGATTTTTTGCCTGCATCATGTTATTATGAATTTAAGATGGCTAGGAAAGGCCGGTTTACAAAAAAGGCTAAATCAGGACCAGCATGCCAGTAGTCTTAAAAGGCACTGGCTCCGGCTCCGTCTCCAACTTCGGCTCTCTACCAAGATGACTCTGAAATTCCCCAAGCAAGCTGTGGTAGTGTCCATACAACCGTACGCCCGTTCCGTCCACCGCGCAGTGAACCAAGGCTTGCTCTACAGACACGCACTTATAGCAGTCAGAACTCGAAGTCAGGACACGTACACTTGGACACCAATGCTCATGAAGTGGATTCTATTGATCAAGAAGTTGACGACCGCTCTGTTGCTTCTAGAGCTCAGAGTCGCAAAGGATGGAAGACCACAGAGTATTGGACGGTTAAGACCATCGGTAACTTTCTATTAGATTTACCCTCTTCAATTTACGCTAGAGTATGTGTTATTTAATTTTCTTCGTACAAACGGTCTACAACGGAGACATATATAAAGGTTTATAAATGGCTTGTAGATTCCGATGGCACAATCAAGCCAGCTAAATTGAGTGTGAGGGAGGCTATGGAAAGGCCCAATGGTAGAAGGATCATGCTTAGGTTCAACAATGAAAAGCAGCCAGTTGGAGACGAAGCTGGCCTGTTGAGTGGCGTTCTTGGTATGCTTGGATCTGACTACGGTAAATTTTCTATCTGTAAGGAAAGTTGGCGTCATGTTACCACTAAAGACAAAGTTTATTTCAAATGTGTCAAGGTAAGAGTTTATATCCGATCTAAGTTACATATGCTTATTCATGATTAGAATTGATTATTTTAGGAATAGTATTTTATTCTTAAATTAAAAATAACTTAAATATAACACAATGTGCTTGTATATAAAGTGTTCATGAATGCACCGATTTTATTCACAAACTTCTGTGTACTCTTAAGATATGAGTTGGCATTTTCTCTTTTTAATTTGTTGGCTCATGGATTGCTGTTAATGACATTATACAATTTTCAATCCTTTGTGCGTTTTTTTTAATCAGTATTATATTTGAGTCAATAGACATCTTTTACTCCATTTTGGGTTCACATCAGTTGGTACAGCTTCTTCGATTTATTCTTTATTGCTAAAAGATGTTTTTGTAATGGATGGCTACCTTTGACTTGCTCCTTGACCAGGGAGTATTCTTGCAAATATTTTTAACAAATCGTGTCATTTATGCAGCAAATCTTTGAGTTTGATGAAGATAGTGACGGAATTATAAAAAAATATTTTGAAAAGTATGGGGAAGTCTTGGAAAGATATGCGGCTGAGGTTGTATGATGATTACTACGAGCCAACATTGTCAACTGAAGAAAATATTGAGAACCGTCCGCCGGAAATTGATCGAGATCACTGGAGATGGTACCTTGATTATCGCGCCAAACCTGAGACGAAGGTAAAAATAGTATTTATATTGGTATAATATAGTACAATCACCTTTGCATTGTGTCTTTTTTAAAACAGTTTCTAATCCCTATTTATCTCTGATGGACCAATAGGAGAAGTGTAGGAAGAATGCGATAAATCGATCAAAATAGTTGTATACCCACACTGGCGGTTCGAAAAGCCTGGCTCGGCGGAGGGAAGAAGAGGTAGTGTACCTTTTTATTCACTCTACGGTTTTGTACTGCTCTACATAATTCAATCCTTGGACTATCTCTGTGTCTACATTCTCCCTGATTTGTCGATTTCGATGATGGATTAAACTTTTTATTTCAGTCAGAACAAGAAGGAAGGATAGTCGAAAGAGGGGAGTTATGGATCAAGGTTCACAAAAGAAGGGATGGCTCTTATATTAATGATGAGGTAAGAGAAATTGGTGTAAGTACAACCTAATATGATTAGTCATCAAAATTATGATATATAATGCATCCATAGTTCATTGCTGCTTTTTAGTTGCCCATTCCTTGTGTGCTGAGCTGAAAATAAGTTGTGGATTTCTTTTCATTCAATGTCTACAAATAAGTTTTTGGTTCCAACGCTTATACTATGATATGAAGTTGTTACATGTGAAGGATTCAATTAATTTACAAAATATCTGTATAACCAAAAAGGTTCTTTATTTGGGCAGAAATTTTGTTAATTGCTTTATGAATAATGATGTTTTAACAGCTCTAATTATTTGTTTCAAAATATATATGTAATACATGATTAGGAGAAATTAGTCAAAATTACTAGAATACTAGTATTGAATTATTTCTTTGCCCATTTTATTTATTTATTTATGTATTTATACATTTACTTAAATGAGCGATATTCAGAGAGCGTGTAATAGGTATTAAGTTTAGTAATAGAGAGAGAACAGTAGAAGTTTGGAATCCAAGTTTAGTAATAGAGGAAGAACAGTATAAGTCTTTGAATCCAGAGAGTCCTTCATGATGAAAACTATAGCGTACTTGGGTGTCTTGTGGTTGCTCAAATTGATTTTGTAACAGAACTGGAATCCAATCCATTCAAAAGTATTCTCTACTCTCACTTCAGATGTATATCCCTATGCATGCTTATGCTTATCGTGTGCCTCAAATATAAACTCAGTTTAAGTTTTAATTAAGTTGAATGTTCTTGAATCGGATCCATATTGTTATTTTATATCTGTAGGAAAGACTTTTGGAGATTGAGCAACATGATGGAGTCATCTAGAGTGTTGTCCCAAAATGATTCCATTGCTCAGGTTTTTGGAAGAGAAAAACTGGGTAGAGTGCGTGAAGTGGGTTTTGGACCGACTCCTAGTCAACTCTTTGGTACAAATTTGCAACCGTCAGTAAACAGAGTACAAGTAGAGGAGACGCAAAGGAAGCTAAATGAACTACAGACAGAACTGGAAGCCGAGAAGTTGAAAAGGAAGACGATGAAAGATGAAGCAGCAGCAGACAAGAAAAGGATAAAGGTAATGGAGAGTGCTTTGATTTATCTTTTTCAACGGCAGGGTGAGGAGCTGCCACCAGAGATTGCTGCAGGGATGTGTTCAATGGAATGATATAGTAGAAAATAGTACTTTAGGATTGAAATTATTTTGGATTGATGCATACTTTTTTTTAAGTAGACTATGCAACTCTTAGTAAGAGATCTATTTTGTTGATTTTTTGATAAATACATTGTGGTTTGCGGATATTTTTCTGGTTTTGTCACAAGTTTAGATTCTATACGTGATTACAATCACTCCTAAAATTATTAGAAATCCAAGGAACAAAACTTGATGATATTATTTTTAAATTTTATGTGATTTCATAAATAAAAACCCAAATTTTGCGTCTCTTTTTTTTTATATTTTTTTCTGAACTTGGCGGTGGTTCTAAAACGCCAAAAAACTAAAAAAATAGGACAGCTGTATCAGGGATTGCGGCGGTTCGAAACCGCTTGTAAAGATTGATGAGATATTTTGGTGAGAAACGAATCTCTCACTAAACATCACAATCCAACCGGCAAGTGTACCGGGTCGTATCAAGTAATAAAAACTCACGGGAGTGAGGTCGATCCCACAGGGATTGAAGGATTGAGCAATTTTAGTTTAGTGGTTGATTTAGTCAAGCGAATCAAGATTTGGTTGATGATTGTGTGACTTGCAGAATGTAAATTGCATTGAAGTAAAGAGAACAAGAAATAAATTGTTGAAACTTAAAGAACAAGAAATTAAATGGCAGAAACTTAAAGTGCAAGAAATATAAATTGCGGAATCTTAAAGTGCAAGGAATATAAATTGCTTGAAATGTAAAGGGAATTGGGGAATGGATTTGCAGAATTTAAACAAGGAAAAACTAAATTGCATCAAACAGAAGAGGGCAAGGGAATTGGGATTGAACCGGATCTTGAAGCAATAAAGTAAATTAACAGAAAAAGCAATAAACAGAGAATTGAAATGAGAAATTCAGATCTCAGGACCCAGAGACTAGAAAACCAAGTCTAGATCTCAATGCCTTCCTAGATCCAACAAGAACAATAGCAAGGAAATTGTAAATTGCAAAGAAAAGAGATGAAGATCAAGTAACAGAAACAGAAATGCTAATTCAATTAACAGTAAAGGAAACAGAGAGATCCAAGATTGAGATTGAAACAGAATTTCTTCAATTCTCCAATCCAAGATCCAAGACAAAAGTAAAATGAAATTAAAAGCAATGGAAACAAGAAATTAAAGTTCACTCAAGTTCAAAAGCTCTCCGAAAACTATATTGAAAGTTCTAAAAGGAAAGCTCCTTTATGAAAATTCTCCCAAAAAAGCTCTCCTAATAACTTGAATTCTATCCTATTTATACACTTTCCAAAAATGATCTTCAAGCCTTGAGTTGGGCCTTTGTTCTTGGTGGAATTGGGTTGAAAGAGGCCTTGGTTGATTGCTCTTGAAGATTGAAGAAGAACCGAAGTGAACCAATTGAACCGGTTTTTGAAGTTGGCCAAAGATGATCTCAACGTTAGGGTCAAAGTTAGGGGTCTAACTTTGCCCCTAACTTTTCATAGCAGCAAGCTTGATTTCCTGGTTTGGACGTTGGTGCCAACGTTAGGGGTCTAACTTTGACCCTAACGTTGGCAATGCTTATTGCTAGTGGCGCCAATGTTAGCCTCCAAGTTAGGGGGCTAACGTTGGCGCAAACGTTGGCCTTCCTCCTTTGTGATTCAAGTGCCAACGTTAGCCTCCAAGTTAGGGGGCTAACGTTGGCGCAAACGTTGGCCTTCCCTCTTTGTATTTTAAGTGCCAACGTTAGTGCCCAGGGGAGAAACTCTCAAGTTCCAACGTTAGCCTCCAAGTTAGGGGGCTAACGTTGGAACTAACGTTGGCCACTTCCAGGGAGTGATTTACATGCCCAACGTTAGCCTCCAAGTTAGGGGGCTAACGTTGGGGCTAACTTCATGCAACCCGGTTCAATTTTCACTTATTCCATTGTCCTTTCTTCACTCCTAGCCATTCCTCTTTGCTTCAACCTTTCTCCAAGCCTTCTTCACCTATCATTGATCAACCAAACTAATCACAGCTTTGCTCAAAATCATGAGGTATTCAATCTTCCACAATATGCAACAAATATAGCTCAAAACCTCATGAAATGGCATGAATTCACATATGGTTGGTTCAATCAAGGGAAACATGAAAATCTACTCAATTAGCTTGCTTGTAGCTCAAGAAAGTGCATAATTCTAATGAAAACTAAAGAAAAAGATTAGCTAAAATGGGCTAGGATGACTTGTCATCAAAGATTTACACAAACCAGTCCTTAACTGCGGCGGTTGTAACATAGCCGCGAAATTCATTCAAACTTGCAAAAACTTAATTGATTGGTGGCGGTTTTAAAACTGCTGGTAACCAAGAAAAAAAATTGTAGAATTCAAATTTTGCGGCGGTTTTTTTACTCATGCCGCGAAATGCATATTTAGCGGCGGTTATACCAGCGGTTACTGGTAACCGCCGCTGAACTCACTCCCAGCGCTCATAACGAGGGCGGTCACTGACAAACCCCAATTTGACGGTTTGATTTGCATTGAATTCAGAGTATTTTGATAACCTTTTGTCACATTTAGCCTAGGAATTAGCATGATTTTGTTATCTCTCCCATGTTTGTGCTTAAGTGTAAAAACATGCTTTTTAAGCCTTATTTTGATGAATTCTAGTTCTTCTTTGATTCCATAAGATGCCTTGATGTGTTTGCTAGTAATTCCAGGATTGAAATAGGCTAGGCATGGATCAAAGGAAGCAAGGAAGGAAGCATACAAGTGGAGAGAAGCATAAAAAGTCAAAGAAGCAAAGTCAGCCATGCACGCGCACGCGCACAAGGCGCTCGCGCGCACATCGCAGAATTAGCCAGGGACGCGCACGCGTACCGTGCGCGCACGCATCGATGAGGGCACATGACCTCACTAATGCAACACGTGCCTGGCGATTTGAGAGGGTTTCTGAACCCATTTTTGGCGCCAAATTGCTAAGGGAAAGGAATAAAAGGATGAAGGATTAAGGGGAAGGGAGAATCATCACTTTTGGGCTTATCATCATCACTTGAAACCACTAATCACTTTTTAGTTTAGAGTTTTAGAGAGAGAAGCTCTCACTTCTCTCTAGAATTAGGATTAGGGTTAGGTTTAGTTCTTAGATCTAGGTCTTTAATCTTTGCTTTCTTCCACTTCTATCTCTCAATTCTTTGTTGCTAAATTCAATCTTCTTCTATTCTTTTATTGTAATTTCCTTTATGTTGTTCTTATATTTTGTTGTAGATCTAGTATTGTTCCTTCTACTTTCTTCCAATTCAATAAGAGGTAATTCATAATAATTGTTCTTCTTTGCTTTTCTATTGTTGATCTCTTGTTTTTTGTAGTTGTAGATTCCTTTAATTCTTGCATTTAATAATGTTTACTCCTCTTGCACTTTATGTGTTTGTTGAAATGTCTCTTTTAGTTTTAGTGTAGATTTTGTTCCTCTTGGCCTAGGTAGAGTAATTAGTGACACTTGAGTTATCTAATTCCTTTGTTGATTGATAATTGGAGAGATTGCTAATTGGTTTGGGGTGCATTAAAGCTAGTCTTTCCTTGGGAGTTGGCTAGGACTTGTGGCTCAAGTCAATTCATCCACTTGACTTTCCTTTAATTAGTAAGGGTTAACTAAGTGGTAGCAATGAACAATTCTCATCACAATTGAGAAGGATAACTAGGATAGGACTTCTAGTTCTCACACCTTTCCAAGAGCCTTTTATAGTTTTTTTTAGTTTATTTTCATTGCCAATTACTTTTCATGCTTCTTATCCAAAACCCCAAAATAACTCATAACCAATAACAAAACACTTTATTGTAATTCCTAGGGAGAACGACCCGAGGTCCAATACTTCGGTTTATAAATTTTAGGGGTTTGTACTAGTGACAAACAACTTTTTGTATGAAAGGATTAGTGATTGGTTTAGAAACTATACTTGCAACGAGAATTCATTTGTGAAATTCTAAATCGTGAAAAATCCCTTCATCAAAATGGCGCCGTTGCCGGGGATGGGCAATGGTGTTATGTTATTGGTTATTGTATATATGTGAATAGTGTGAATATGTTTGCTTTTGTTAGCTCTTGCTAGTTTTAGGATTTAATTTTCTTGCTTCTTATTTGATTTTGTTTTCATTTTCTTCTTGCTATCATGAATTCTCACCTTGGCTATGAGTTTGGTCATCAACATGTTGTAGGTGATGAGAACTTCAATGAAGAGATGTATCAAGGATGGAACAATCAAAGGTGGGAGGAGCCACATGCTTATGATCAATCTTCATGGCAACAACCTCCACCAATGCACTATGAAGAAGAGCCATTCTATGATGCATACCAATCCAATGGCTATGGTGAACCACCTTGTGACTTCCAAGCACCGCCACCATATGCCTACGACTCTCACCCTCAACATGAACCTCAACCATTCTCACAAGCCTTCCCATACCAAGCACCTTCCTATGATCCCTACCCATCATATAACCAATCATCCATACCATATTTTTATGGCCATTATGAGCAAGAACCTCTAGAATCACCACAACCATATCAAGATCACTACCAAGAACCACCTCAATACACACAATCCCCACAACCTTACCAACAAGAACCACCTTCCTATTATGAACTCCCTCTCCAAAACAACGAACCTTCCTACCCACCACAAGCCCCAATAGACGATTCTCTCACTTTGTTACTTCAAAGACATGAAGCCATGAAGCGGGATACACTTGAATTTGTGACCAATTTGACCAAGGTGGTGCACACTTTAGCCCACCAATGCTTGAATACTCAAGGTACTTCCGTGACCACATGTGAAAAGTCAAAAGAAGAGCAAAGCATGAAGGAGAAATTGGAAATTTCGGTGGAAAAGGAGGAGACAAATTTTGTGTTGGAACAATTGGAGAAGCCTATGATCATTGAAGAAAGGGGAGAAGTGGTTGAAGATCTCAGAGATGTTGAAAGTCCATGGGAATGTAGCATCATGAAGAACTCTTCCACGAAGCTTGATATTGATGTTGAGGAGGGTGCGCAATCTCCAAGACATATCATCGTTGGAGACTTGGAAGAGGTTTATCAAGAAATGGATTCAATCATAGATGAATTGCTCTTTACAATGGAATCTTCACCCGTTGGACATGGAGTTGAAATGATAGAAGAGTATGCACAACCTCCCAAGGAAGATGAGAAGGACATGGTGTATATTGAAATTGAAGAATATGAAGAGGTTGATCAAGAGATGACCTCGTTCATCAATGAATTTCTATCCAAAATTGAATCGCCTCTCACTAAACAAGATGAAGTGCTTGAAGATAACACCGAGCCACGTAACAAAGAGGATGAGGTTGAAAGTGAAGAGAATTGTGAAGAGGTGGAAACAACTAAAGAGGAGC
This sequence comes from Arachis hypogaea, assembly GCF_003086295.3. Lineage (NCBI taxonomy): Eukaryota > Viridiplantae > Streptophyta > Magnoliopsida > Fabales > Fabaceae > Arachis > Arachis hypogaea. The sequence continues at coordinate 51,083,836 of NC_092054.1, forward strand.
ACAAGAAAGTGGACCTTGCATGGTCTAAGTGTGGGGAAGCCTCTCTCCCCAAATTACCATCCAATACAACAATTAAGTGGGTCAAATCTCTATCCCTGAGCTTTAATCTCTCACTTGAATATGGTTTGCTTGAAAATGATGGTCAACTTAGAACTCTTTGTGGAATTAAAAGTAAAAACGAGTTGTGTAGTGGTTGGAAAATAGGTGTTAAGCTTATCAAGGTCAAGGCCTCAAGGTATAGGGATGATGTTGGGGCAAGGACTACTTTATACGGATCTAGGAGGAAGCATTGGTGGAGTAAAGAGAATTCTATGTGTCAATCACCTTTATGTCAACCGCTCATCCGACAAAACCATGAAACTCAACTAACGGATGGGTATGAAGACAAGATATGGGATCCCGGTTCGCTATGTGAAGACCAACTATGGGGACTCATATCTTGGGTAGAACTGTGCCCGAGCTTGATGAATATGGTTGGAAATTCTGTCAACCAATTGAGAAGCAAAGATCCTTGGAGATTCAAGGATGAGTACAAACATAAGCCACCATGACAATAAGCATCTCAAAATGTCCAACTTAAGGACTTAAACTAAAAGTGCTAGGTGGGAGACACCCCACCATGGTAAACTCTTTCCACTCTTTTAAATTTACTTAATAAGTGATTTGAGTTACCATTGTAGGTAGATGTTTCATACAAATTTGTTTGTACAACTTAATTGTTAGCTTAGTCACATGCATGTTGTGTTTAGTAGTAGATGAATAATATCAAAAATTGCATTTTTGTGAATTGTATGATGGTTGAGTGAATAAGAGTTGTGAACACTAAGGGGAGCACCCAGCAAATTTTTTTTTCTGAAAAAAAAAAAAAGGAGAGAAGAAGGGTGGGAAGGACGCGTGCGCACACCACACGCGCACGCGCCCCTGAGCGGACGCCTCATCACCCATTTTCCAGAGAGTTGGGCCTCTCTTAGGCCGGCGTTATGCCCCAAGCCCAATTCTTTCCACGCTGACGCGCACTACGTGCGTGCACGTCCATACAGCTATAAGGAAACGCACGCGTACGCGCATCTGCCGCGTACGCGTCGACCCGCTGCAAGAACTTCTGGGCCAATATCCAGAGAGTTGCGCTGGATCTGGGCCAACTTTAAGCCCCCATCTCAACTCAACTCGCGCGAACGCACGCTGTACGCGTCCGCACCCCTCGCTGTTCACGCGTTGGCGTACTTCACGCCTCCGCACCCATCCAATAAGATCAAACAGCCCACGCGAACGCGCGCAGTGCGCGTGCGCGTCGATGCGTATTAGCATCACCCAGGGCCAAAGGACCCGAGAGTTATGCCAACTCTGGGCCTCTTTTAAGCCTCCAGCCCAGCGCATCCCCGCTGCTGCGCACCTTGCGCGCCCGCGCCCATCCCGATTCCTTCACATACGCGCCTGCGCATCTGGCGCTTCCGCGCCATTCTTTCATTCCTTCCATTCACGCGAACGCGCACGGCGCGCGCACGCGCGGATTCGAATTTTCACTTACCCCAGAGACGCGAGCCCTAGCGCATTCGCGCACCCCAACTCTCTCTTCCTCTAACGTTCCATTTTCCCCTCTCCCACCATTCTTCACCTTCTTCTTCTCCTGACCGGCTGTCCTCCGACGAGCGCTCCGTCTTCGTCGCCGCCGCTGCCATAGCCTCGCCCTTCCCCTCTTCTTTCCCCCCTTCTCTCTTACTCCTCTGACCTCCTCTCTGTCTCTGTTCCTCTCTGCTTCTGTGCTCACCGCCGATACCGCCCATCACCGCCGGCGCCAATCACCGGCAACCCCTCTCTCTTTCTCCATCAACACTTTCTTCTTCACTCTCTCCATCTCTCAGCTCGCCTGCTCTACCTTCACTCTGCCCTCTACCCCGCCAACCATCTGCCACTCACCGCCGTAACCGCCACCAACCGCGGTGGCGCTCTGCCAGTTTCTGTCTCTGCTTCCATACCCCCCTGCCCTACTTCCACTTCCCATCTTCACTCTGCTCCCAGGTTCCTGCTGGAACTTCTGTTAAAATTTTGATTACTGTTAGCTTAATGTTAGTTAGTTGGAATTCAAATTTTGTATGTTAGGTTAGATAGATATAATTGCTGTTAGGTAGCTAGGGCTGGATAGAGGATTCTAGGCCTGATAATTGCTTCGTATGTGCATATCTGCTGCTTGCTTCCTTGGGTACAGTATGTTGGTTTTGGGTTGATATTCCATGCAATATGTGTCGCCAAATAATATCTGTTTGCTGCTGTGCGTGATTGATGTTATTTTTTGTGCTAATTGTGCTATTTTGCTATCCGGGAACGTCCAATTTTAAGCCGGAATGCTGCCCGATTTTCAAGGAAATTAGTTTCATTTTGATCTCTATTTCAGTTTTGGGCAAATTTCTGTTTCCTTTTTGACTTCCCGGATTTGCACAATCATTGTGAACAGGAACCGCAACTTCTCGTTCAATTGAGCCTATATATCATCATATCGCTAATCCACTTTTCTAACTTACTAATTTCTTTAACCGTTCTACTTCCACTCACCTTTAACCCTCTTTAACAATTCTTTCAAAAATATGATGATATTATTGCCTTTTGAATATGAGATATTGCCTTTAATGAAGATTACAGTCTTGGTTCATTCACTTATGTTTACTTGTTCACTTTTACATATTCAGTGCAACATCATGATTGCTCTTTGATAATTGTATCCTGAACATGCCTTCTTTGTTACATGCTAAATGTTTTATATATTCTATCATATTTTTCAGGATGTCGGATAGAGGAAAAGCTATAGCCTCTGCTTCCAAGAAAAGGAAGCGCTCCAAGACCTCTACATCCCCACCATCTGCTAACTATGCGAGGAATCCGCTGAATGAGGAGGAGAAAGAAAATCAGTTACTCCCGTCCACTGCTCCAACCAAATTTCCAAATCTCTACTGCGAGCTACGCCTTTCCCGTTATGCAAAGAAGAATCTGAATATTGAGAAGAAGCTGAATCTTCCCAATGATGTGAGGCGTGCCATAAACGCCCGTATTTCTGAGCTAGGCTTGGATTTCGTCGATAGGGATTTGGGACGGATTAACATCTCGTGGGTTAAGGAATTTTACTGCAATTTCTTTCGACCAGGCTTGGATTCAGTATTCTTGAGGGGTAGAGAGATTATGATCACTGAGGATGCCTTGAGGGATGCACTGCTCTGCAGAGTTGGTACTCCTGAGACTTGTGCCTACCAGTAGGCAGAGGTAGCTCTCCTCTCCATGACTTTCGACTATGAGGCACTTCGGCGCGTGATTGCTACACCAGATGCTTCTTGGGTAATGGATTCGAGCAACACAAAGCCCAAGGGCATGCTATTTGCACATCTGACTAGGGAGGCTAGGACTTGGCAACAAATATTTGCCCACTATGTCTTCCCTACCACTCACTTTTCAGAGATTCCGATGGATATGCTAGTCTTGATTGGGTGCGTCATGGAGGGGAAGGAAGTATATTTCCCCCGACTGATTAGGCATAGCATGTGGAGAGCTCATATTCGTGGCTTGTTACCGTTTCCGACACTGGTTACTAGCTTAGCTGAGCTAGCTGATGTCCCGTGGGAGGACGATGACGTGACACCACCACCTCCAGATGACGACGACAAGGAAGTTACTATTCCCTGGGGTGTGTGGGTGCACAAGAGGCCTCCGACCAGCCGCCGTTCTCGAGCTAGAGCGGCAGTCGAGGCAGCTACACCATCTTCTTTGCCAGCAGCCCCACCTCCTTCAGCACCCGAGCCCACTTACCTACTGGTTCAGCGTCTGTTTCGGTTCTTGGAGCGCGAGAGGCTTCATGTCAGACGCCGACTAGATCGGATGGATTAGGCACTTATCTCCCTTGGCGCTGAGTTACCTCCGCTTCCAGACTCTCCGACCTCCGATGTGCAGGATCATCAGGAGGAGGACGCGGAGGCACCGGTTCAGCAGGATGCCCCTGACACTACAGAGCCGCCATAGACTCAGGAGGAGCCGGTCCCACAGCCACAGCCACAGTCAGAGCCAGAGCCTATCGTTGTACCTCCCACTGATCCTCCGGTTTAGCATCGAGGCCGATGCTTGGTTTTAAGTGTGGGGAGGGCACCGGTAGCATTATTTGGGAACCGGTGAACTTTTCGGCCTAGTTATCTCATTTTGCACATCTTTGTATATATTTTGATGCATTTCTAGTTTGCTTTGGATACTTTTATTGCTTATTTTGGATTTTAGATATTTTGATGCTTTTGGATATTTTTAGATATTTTGGATGATAGATTCCGTACTTTTAGGTGGATTCTTCTTTATACATTTTGTTTATCTTTGTTTTTTAGTTTGTAGTTGTGATTAGAAATTATACTTTGGATTGCAAATATTTAGTCACCCTTTTTGCATAATATATTGGTTCTAAGTGAAAAAGGAAAGGGTGAACTAAGAAAATTTTTGAACTTTTCAATCACAACAACGCTTAGTCAAACATTGAGATTTTTCAAGAAGTTTAAATATAGGGCATTAACCCAATTGATTGAAAGAGAATTTTTGAAACTTGCTTGAATTTCATACCTTGTGAAGCATGTATTGAATTGAGAACACAAGCTTGTGAGACTTGAGCCTATTGATGTGGTTACATTTTATAACCACTTATTTTCCATTCTTGTGTGAAATTGTTCTCTTTCCATGATTGTGATCCTTGATTTGCTTGATTTTATATATCCATTTATTTCTTGTGTTTGTGCATTTATATGATTGGGGCCATTCTTCCATTAGCCACTTACCCAAATAGCCAACCTTTTACTCTCCATTGTTAGCCAATTTTGAGCCTATGCTTAACCAACTTATTCTTATTTAGCACATTACAAGCCTAAGGCGGAAAACCAATGAAAAGTCCTTGTTTGGATCTTTGATTGACCTAGACTAGTGAGAGTGTTTTATTATTCAAAATTGGTGAGGCTTGGGAACATTGGATGGGATAAAAAGGGGCAGTACAGTTTTATGTTTAGGAATTGGGCACATATTCATGTATTGATTAAATGTAGAGACCTTATGCATTGATGTTCTTGTATTTAGTTTGGAAAAAAAAAATAATATATATAAAGAAAAGGAAAAAAAATGATGAAAAGAAAAGAAAAAAAAATGGAAAAAAATGATGATGATGAAAAAGAAAAAAAATAATACAATAAAGAAGGGACAAAATGCCCCAAAGTGAAGTCAATAAAAAGGGGATCAATGCATAAGTATTATGAATCAAATAAGAATGCATGAGTATGTAAGAAAAAGTGAAGAATGGGTAGTTAGAATAGCTTGCATTTGTATAGGTCATTAAATAGGTTAGGTGGGAAAGTCTATGCTAATCAAAGATTCAAATCCTAGTCCACTTGACCATAAATGATCCTACCTTGACCCTAACCCCATTACAACCTAAATGAAAGACCTCATGATGAATGTATGCATGCATTGAATAAGTGTTGATTGTTAGAAGAAAATCAAATTTTGGAAAACATGATTAGAAGAGAATTGAGTGAATTAACCCTTAAACACTTGAGTGAATAGAGCGGATACACATCCGGTGAGGGTTCAAAAGTTCAATCACATGTGTTCACCCATATTATCTATATTCTTGCAAGTTTGAACTCTTTTTGACAATTCAATACAATTGTGGTTTGGACTTAGTCCTTATTGCCTAGCTCTTGTGCTTACACATGCTCTCTTGGGAATTGATTTGTTTGAACTAAGCATTTCCAATTGCTTTAGATAATTGCATTTAGATAGGACTCATATAGTTTAGTTGCATTCAATAAATGTCATAACCCTTAGTTCCTTCTTATTTTAGCATGAGGACATGCTAAGGCTTAAGTGTGGGGAGGTTGACAAACCCCAATTTGACGGTTTGCTTTGCATTGAATTCAGAGTATTTTGATAACCTTTTGTCACATTTAGCCTAGGAATTAGCATGATTTTGTTATCTCTCCCATGTTTGTGCTTAAGTGTAAAAACATGCTTTTTAAGCCTTATTTTGATGAATTCTAGTTCTTCTTTGATTCCATAAGATGCCTTGATGTGTTTGCTAGTAATTCCAGGATTGAAATAGGCTAGGCATGGATCAAAGGAAGCAAGGAAGGAAGCATACAAGTGGAGAGAAGCATAAAAAGTCAAAGAAGCAAAGTCAGCCATGCACGCGCACGCGCACAAGGCGCTCGCGCGCACATCGCAGAATTAGCCAGGGACGCGCACGCGTACCGTGCGTGCACGCGTCGATGAGGGCACATGACCTCACTAATGCAACACGTGCCTGGCGATTTGAGAGGGTTTCTGAACCCATTTTTGGCGCCAAATTGCTAAGGGAAAGGAATAAAAGGATGAAGGATTAAGGGAAAGAGAATCATCACTTTTGGGCTTATCATCATCACTTGAAACCACTAATCACTTTTTAGTTTAGAGTTTTAGAGAGAGAAGCTCTCACTTCTCTCTAGAATTAGGATTAGGGTTAGGTTTAGTTCTTAGATCTAGGTCTTTAATCTTTGCTTTCTTCCACTTCTATCTCTCAATTCTTTGTTGCTAAATTCAATCTTCTTCTATTCTTTTATTGTAATTTCCTTTATGTTGTTCTTATATTTTGTTGTAGATCTAGTATTGTTCCTTCTACTTTCTTCCAATTCAATAAGAGGTAATTCATAATAATTGTTCTTCTTTGCTTTTCTATTGTTGATCTCTTGTTTTTTGTAGTTATAGATTCCTTTAATTCTTGCATTTAATAATGTTTACTCCTCTTGCACTTTATGTGTTTGTTGAAATGTCTCTTTTAGTTTTAGTGTAGATTTTGTTCCTCTTGGCCTAGGTAGAGTAATTAGTGACACTTGAGTTATCTAATTCCTTTGTTGATTGATAATTGGAGAGATTACTAATTGGTTTGGGGTGCATTAAAGCTAGTCTATCCTTGGGAGTTGGCTAGGACTTGTGGCTCAAGTCAATTCATCCACTTGACTTTCCTTTAATTAGTAAGGGTTAACTAAGTGGTAGCAATGAACAATTCTCATCACAATTGAGAAGGATAACTAGGATAGGACTTCTAGTTCTCACACCTTTCCAAGAGCCTTTTATAGTTTTTTTTAGTTTATTTTCATTGCCAATTACTTTTCATGCTTCTTATCCAAAACCCCAAAATAACTCATAACCAATAACAAAATACTTTATTGTAATTCCTAGGGAGAACGACCCGAGGTCCAATACTTCGGTTTATAAATTTTAGGGGTTTGTACTAGTGACAAACAACTTTTTGTATGAAAGGATTAGTGATTGGTTTAGAAACTATACTTGCAACGAGAATTCATTTGTGAAATTCTAAACCGTCAAAAATCCATTCATCAAAATGGCGCCGTTTTGATGAATGGATTTTTGACGGTTTAGAATTTCACAAATGAATTCTCGTTGCAAGTATAGTTTCTAAACCAATCACTAATCCTTTCATACAAAAAGTTGTTTATCACTAGTACAAACCCCTAAAATTTATAAACCGAAGTATTGGACCTCGGGTCGTTCTCCCTAGGAATTACAATAAAGTGTTTTGTTATTGGTTATGAGTTATTTTGGGGTTTTGGATAAGAAGCATGAAAAGTAATTGGCAATGAAAATAAACTAAAAAAAACTATAAAAGGCTCTTGGAAAGGTGTGAGAACTAGAAGTCCTATCCTAGTTATCCTTCTCAATTGTGATGAGAATTGTTCATTACTACCACTTAGTTAACCCTTACTAATTAAAGGAAAGTCAAGTGGATGAATTGACTTGAGCCACAAGTCCTAGCCAACTCCCAAGGAAAGACTAGCTTTAATGCACCCCAAACCAATTAGTAATCTCTCCAATTATCAATCAACAAAGGAATTAGATAACTCAAGTGTCACTAATTACTCTACCTAGGCCAAGAGGAACAAAATCTACACTAAAACTAAAAGAGACATTTCAACAAACACATAAAGTGCAAGAGGAGTAAACATTATTAAATGCAAGAATTAAAGGAATCTACAACTACAAAAAACAAGAGATCAACAATAGAAAAGCAAAGAAGAACAATTATTATGAATTACCTCTTATTGAATTGGAAGAAAGTAGAAGGAACAATACTAGATCTACAACAAAATATAAGAACAACATAAAGGAAATTACAATAAAAGAATAGAAGAAGATTGAATTTAGCAACAAAGAATTGAGAGATAGAAGTGGAAGAAAGCAAAGATTAAAGACCTAGATCTAAGAACTAAACCTAACCCTAATCCTAATTCTAGAGAGAAGTGAGAGCTTCTCTCTCTAAAACTCTAAACTAAAAAGTGATTAGTGGTTTCAAGTGATGATGATAAGCCCAAAAGTGATGATTCTCTTTCCCTTAATCCTTCATCCTTTTATTCCTTTCCCTTAGCAATTTGGCGCCAAAAATGGGTTCAGAAACCCTCTCAAATCGCCAGGCACGTGTTGCATTAGTGAGGTCATGTGCCCTCATCGACGCGTGTGCGCACGGTACGCGTGCGCGTCCCTGGCTAATTCTGCGATGTGCGCGCGAGCGCCTTGTGCGCGTGCGCGTGCATGGCTGACTTTGCTTCTTTGACTTTTTATGCTTCTCTCCACTTGTATGCTTCCTTCCTTGCTTCCTTTGATCCATGCCTAGCCTATTTCAATCCTGGAATTACTAGCAAACACATCAAGGCATCTTATGGAATCAAAGAAGAACTAGAATTCATCAAAATAAGGCTTAAAAAGCATGTTTTTACACTTAAGCACAAACATGGGAGAGATAACAAAATCATGCTAATTCCTAGGCTAAATGTGACAAAAGGTTATCAAAATACTCTGAATTCAATGCAAAGCAAACCGTCAAATTGGGGTTTGTCAACCATAGCCGTCGGCAATATATTTTGCGGCGGTTTAAAACCGCCGCTAAATGGAGAAAAAGCGTCGCTAAGCTCCGCCTCTGCTGTAGTGTAGTAGCTCATATATTTACTCTAGTAGTATAATTACATGTGATCTAATATATCTAGCTAACTTTAATAATTTTCTTCCTAATGATATTTTGTTATTAAAAGTTGATGAATCACCTTTATAACTCCCAAGACACATAGAATCAGCCACCTCCACCATCTTCAACGAGATTCCAAGGAAGAAAAAGAGAGAATATCAAGCTTCCACTACCACGTTCTTCAAGCTTCTTGTTCGGCCATCTTCCTCCCTAAAACTTCACCAAAATTTTAAATCGATTAAATTATTCCTTTCATCATCCTCTTCACTTTCATACCAATTTTCATAAGGTATGATGATATATGATGGTTGTTCATCTCTTGAAGTTTCGGTCATGGCTAACTATGAAAAAAACTTGATGTTTTTTATATTCTTGTTTAAGAACTCCTATCTAAAAGCCTTGAGAAGTAAGAAACCATTAATTTTAGCTTGAGAAAGGTGAGAAAATCTTTCTTTACTTGATGGTGAAGATTTGTCCTTCATGTGATTTTTCTTTAACTAAAAGTTAAATTTGATTGAAAACTAGGCAAAAAAGTAAGCTAGGAAGTTCCAAGAGAGAACCGGTTTGGGGGTTATATTATAAATAAGCAAAAGTTAAGGGACATAAAAGTAATTAAAGTAAAAGATGAGGACATAATGATAAACAGTATAAAAGTTTAGAAGCATAACGGTAATTACAGTAATAGACATAGAAAGACAATTTAAAACCTAGAATCTAGGGATTCTCTTCATAAAAGATCTAGGGTGAGGTAAATGAAGTGACAAAAGAATAAATAAGATATGGAAAGAAGAACGAAGATAAGTAAATAAAGAATAACAAAATGGAAATAAAGAATTGAAAACAGAATGATCAATAACAAAAAAAGAGAACAGAGAAAAGAGAATTGAGTAAAGAAAACAGAGAACTGATTGCTAGATACTGAAAAAGGATACCGAAAGTGGTAAAAAAGAATTGAATGATAAATGTTGGCTTGGCAAGGATGAGGGTTCCATCCCGCTTGCTCAATACATGGATTGTTAATTGTTTAAAGCTGGAAAAACTCACGAACTGATTGATGATTGAATTCAGGAATACCCACGAATTTCATTGATTATCGAAATTAGGAAACTCATGAACTGTTTGATTATCAAATACAGGAAAATATACGAACTGATTGAGTATTGATCTCAAGGACACCCACAAATGGTAAGATTACTGTCTCCCCTTCCGTATATTATGGCGTTACGCTTTGCGACGACTACTGGTTGTCATGAACTGGTGGTATTCTTAATCACATCGACACATATGCACAAATAGTACATAAAGGGAAACCATATCTGAGACTGGTTCTTAGGTAATGTCGGGTTGTTGGGTGTAAACTGACACATGAGCTTATGGCCTGCATAGGACAGACATGCATCATACTTGTTTGCAGCATAATCTCTGTGATCTTGTGTTGTGCTTGAATTCTCTGTTGTATGTTGTGTGGCTTGTTTGTATTATGATTTGTGACTTATCTGCGATTATCTGTTGTTACTTAGTTCAGTTTAGTTTTCTAATCTTAGTGGATATAGTTTGATTAAGTTAGGTTAGATTCAAACATTAGGTTTTAAATTATTGAAGTGTTTGAAATTCTCTAATTTTATTATTTTTTGCGTTGATGACTATTTTACTGAGAATTTTTTGCTAAAATTGTTTGCTAATTGTTTAATTTTAATTTAATTTAGTTTATGTTTGATTAGAATTTCAATTTTAATTTTGAATCATTAAGCTAGTTCAGTTTAGCTTTCTAATCTTAGTGGATATAGTTTGATTAAGTTAGGTTAGATTCAATACGTTAGGTTTTGAATTGTTGAAGTGTTTGAAATTGTCTAATTGTGTTAATTGCTGCATTGATGACTTTTGCTGAGAAATTATTACTGAAATTGTTTGATATTTGTTTAATTTTAGTTTATTTAGTTTAGGTTTGATTAGAATTTCAATTTTAATTTTTAATCAGTTTTAAGGTTAGTTCAGTTTAGTTTTCTAATCTTAGTGGATATAGGTTGATTAAGTTAGGTTAGATTCAATACATAAGGTTTTGAATTGTTGAAGTATTTGGAATTGTCTATTTATGTTAATTGCTACGTTGATGACTATTTTTCTAAGAAATTATACTGAGATTGTTTGATAATTTGATAATAATTTGATATTTGCAGACATGTCGATAGGTAGAGGGAGGGTTTCTTTCTGTAACCTCGGAACTTTTGGATCCTCTCCCTCTACTCTGACCACCCCTTTGACGCCATAGGTTGCTGGTTTAGCGGACCAGCTGTTCATCATGGTCCCTAACCGCAACTACATGCCTCTATCTACGGCAACGACGCCACCTTGTACTTCTCAGTAGTCCGCATCCACATCGACGTCGCCTCTAGCGACAGATGCCGTGGCCCCAGAGTTCATCCACGGAAGTGAGGCAGCAGCTGATGCCCTTCCACCACCTTCCATCATACGGTTAAAAATTTGGCCTGATGGCGACACAAGGTAGACGTTGAGTCTCATGTATTTCTTGTTTATGGTTATCACTGAAGTGCCTTAAAATTGATTCTAGTTTAGCGAATTTAGGATTGAATGCTAGTTAGTATTTTTAAGTTTTAATGATTATGATTAACTTTGTTGCTAAAAGTTTCTGAAAATTGATTTCTATCTAGTGGATTTAAGTTGACTTTATTTGCCTGTTTAATATTTCTTGTTTCAATGATTATGGCTACTGCTAAAAGTTCCTAAAAATTGATTTCTGTTTAGTGGATTTAGGTTGATTTGGTGGGCTAGCTTGCGTTTTTAAGTTTCAATGAATATGATTAACTTTATTGCTGAAAGTTCTTGTTAATTGATTCATATTTAGTGGATTTAGGTTAATTTAGTTGTTTGGTTAGTGTTTTTAAGTTTTAATATTATGATTAACTTTATTGCTGAAAGTTCTTGAAAATTGATTCCTATTTAGTGGATTTAGGTTGAAATGGTTTCCTGGTTAATGTTTTAAGTTTCAATGATTATGATTAACTTTGTTGTTGAAAGTTCCTGAAAAATGATTCCTGTCTAGTGAATTTAGGTTGATTTCATTGTCTGGCTTGTGTTTTTAAGTTTCAATCATTATGATTAACTTTATTGCTGAAAGTTCTTGAAAATTGATTCCTATTTAGTAGATTTAGGTTGATTATTGTTTGTGGGTTGTTAGGTTTGTGCCGAACAACAACGCGTGTACTCAGGAGATAACCAATGTCATCAACATGATGTATGACCATCCATGGCTTAGCTACGCGAAGATCCCCACTGAGACCAAGGAGCGATGGTTTTAGAAATGGGTGGTAATTACTATTTCTTTTTTAAGGTTCAAACTTTTTTTGCTCGTTTATATCTTCTATCCTGCTTAACTAATTTTAAAGTTTCTATGTTGGAGCTACATTTTAGGTGGGACGCTGGGCACGACCTTACCATCAAGAAGATATTCGACTATAGAATGGGTCGGCGGCTCCATCAGATGCTGGATGATGTTTGTTAGGGGCGGGACCACCGGACGCAATGGTTCCGACCAGACATAAAGAAGTCCTTTTTTATTCGTTCGAAGACCGATGAGGGGTTCCGGCATCGGCATCTCACCGACAAAGCTAATAGGGCCTCGGCTAGGTTGTTCAAGTATACTGGTGGCTCAACAACCTTAACGAAGATTAAAGATAGGCAAGTATGTAAAGTGACTTTAATTTTGTTAATAACTTTGTTATAGTGTTCTACATATCATTACTAGGCATCCTAATCATATTGCTTCAATGCAACATGTGTAGTCGAAGTCGTTGGATCGCGAGGCAACGTTGGCAGAGACGTTCAAATACACTCACATGCTGAAGGAGGACAAAAAGGCATTTGCTGATCAGCGATTTCAGGACCGTTATGTGAGTAAACATACATCTGATTATCTTCTGCTATAAAATATTAGAAATTACTGGTGGAAGCAAGTGATAGCAATCCTACTGGTGGCATACGGACATCACTACTTCTGCGCCACCGACTCAGGGCCACAGGACCGACGGCGACGACTACCTGGATATGAGTTATTAGTTTTTTATTTTATTGTTTCATTGTATTTATTCGACGTACTTGACTTTTAATTATTTGAACATTGTATTATTTCTTTTGAATAAAAGTTTTTCATTAATTATGAATGGACCACTAATTGTGGGGGAAAAATTAATTTAAAATAAAAAATTTACAATTAATTTCAAATTTAAAAATTAAAAATTGACATTACCATCAGAATCACCATAGGAATAATTCGAAGTAATAGTGCGCAAAACAACATTTTTTGGCACCAACAATACCGTAAGAAGAATCCGCCGGTAACCAATTAGTTTTTTGAGCTGATAATCCATCGCAAAATCCGACGGTAATTACCGTCGGAAAAAAATCCGACGATAAACATTTACCGGTGAGGTTTATACCGTCTGATTATTTCTGACGATAATTAAATTACAGTCAAATTTTATTCATTTTTCCAACGGTAAATTCGACAGTACTCAACGTTTTCTTGTAGTGAGTTCTCACCCCTTCCCTTCACTATTCTTACAGGCGGAGTGAACGATAATGTTCATTGAGGAGATGATGGCACTAACCTTTTTCCTACGTCCTAGATTTGAAGCATAATATATATTAAGTCACCTAATATGATGTAGAGTTATGAAGATCAGGGTATTTTCAGTTTTTCCCTCTCTGATAATATTTTTATGAGGATTAGGTGTTTGTTACCCTGGGTTCTAGATTAGCGACTTTTTGGATGGGTTAGGACTTAGGTGGTCGCTTGTTTACAAGAGTCTATATTATGAATATGTAATATAATATATAAAAGAGTATAAGTTTGTGGTAATAATTGTCATGCGTGTGTACGACTAGTATTTTTATGAGGGTTAGGTCTTTGTTACCCAGAGTTCCAGATAAACGGCTTTTTGGATGGGTTAGGACTCAGGTGGTCACTTGTTTACAAGAGCCTGTATTATAAATATGTAATATAATATACTAAAGGAGTCTAAGTTTGGGATAATATATGTCATGAGTGTGTACAACTAATGTTTCTGTACTCTCTTAAGAGGTGTGTGTGTGTGTGTGTGTGTGTGTGTGTGTTTTTTGTATACATGTTTGAGATCTATTTTTATTCTTCTCATTCTGCTTTATAATTTATTATGTATAATGGGTATTATTTATGGTGCGTATTAAAAGAAAAATTAACTCCGAAATTACATTCATGTTTGCTAACGACTGGTTGCGGAACTCAGACTCCACAAACTAACTAGCAAGTGCACCGGGTCGTACCAAGTAATACCTCAGGTGAGTGAGGGTCGATCCCACGATGATTGATGGACTGAGCAACAACAGTCGAATGAGTCACTTAGTTAGGCAGGCAGAAAATGGTGTTTTGAAGTCCAAAAGCATTAAACAGTAATTCAGAGAGTAAAAAGAGCAAACGATGAAATTGATATGAAATATATGTGAGAAAACAATTAAGGTTTTAGAGTTATTTATTCTTTCGGATTAAGTTTTCTTACCAATTATTTTAATCATGCAAGATTCATTTCATGGCAATCTGTAATTGACTAAACCCTAATTCCTTACTGATTTAGTTTCTTCTAACCTAATCAACCACCAATTCCTTTGTCACTTAATATAGATTAGAGGGTTAGGTTTAATTCTAGTTTATTAGTCACAAAAATTCTTATTGCCCAAATATAATAGGATTATATGTCACGTATCCTATTAAGTCCAAGTAATTAGCAGTTTAGGAGGAGTTTACTTTCAAGCTAGTATTCAAGCGAGATAACTTTTTCAAGAATCAACAATAATTTATATAGAATAAAGGTTATTCTTCCGATACACCTAGATTCATGAGATGAAGAACGAAAGTAATCCTTGAAATTGAATTAATGCATTAATTAAAATAGAATGATAATAGTGTTAATTCGTAGAAATAAATAGAGCTCCTAACCTTAACCAAGGAGGTTTAGTGGCTCATGACTTAGAGAGAAAACTAGGGTTCAGAAAATGTGAAAGTGCCTAAGAGAGAAGATCCCCCAAAGGGCCAAATCTTTTCCCCTTTATATCTCCTAAATTGATTTCAAACTAAAATAAAATAATAAATTCTAAACCTAAAAGATTTTGTTTGTAAATAAAAATAACTAAAACAAAATATAATATAACAATTAAAAGCCAAATCCAACTAAAGATGCTCCTTTGGTGAAAGTGGATCTGCATTGCTGGCGTTAAATGTCAGATTCGACGTTTAGTGCCCTAGGGGGCAGAAACTCCTCGTTCAATTCTGACTAGTTGGCGATAAATTCCAGACTTGGCGTTTAGCGTCCTAGTGGGCAGAGAGCTTCCTTACGTTTCTGGCTTGTTGGTGCTAAACGCCCAAGACAGCGTTTAGCACCAGCTTGGCAGATTCTAAACTCTTCTCTTTTCTTTCTCACGAACTCTGCCAAACTGATCTAAACTTCACCTGAAATAATTGAAATACTAAAGCAACATAAAGTAGCATCCAAAGAGGTTTCAAACACTAAAATTTAATTGAAACTCAATAAATTTGTATCTAAAATATATAGAAAATAGAGAAAAGATGCTCAAGCATCACAAGACCAAACTTAAATTGTTGCTTGTCCTCAAGCAACTAAAAACAATATAGGACTAACAAGAGAAATTGCCAAAGACTTGAGTGTTCATTTAAGCTCCAGTTCAATTATTGAGTGGGATTAATGACATTGTGATTTTGAATAGGTTTGGCATCTCACTATTCTTTGAAGCTCAAAAATGTTGATGTCCTTCAGAATTAGAACTCGGGTGATATTATGGATTCTCTTTCTTTTTAATCTTTGATTAATCCTTGAACACAACTTTTTTGTTATCTTTTCTTTGGTGCTTTGAACCTTGAGCCTAGCCGTGACTCTAAATGTTTTGTCTCAAGCTTAACTTGACACAAAAACACCACAAGCACTTGACCTGGGAACTCTTTGAGTTCTAATTTTTCTATTTCTTCTAGTTAATGGTACTCAGAGCCTTTGGCATACTCTATAATTGCATTGGGTCTCGATTCTTAGTGCTCTGTCTCAAGGGTTACTTGTCACATTCACACCACAAGCATATGGTTAGAAAAACAACTCTTTGAGATTTTAATCATATTTGACCATCTTAACCGTTGATGCTCAGAGCCTTGGACCTTGCTTTTTATTTTCTTTTTCTTTTTGCTATTTGTTTTGCTTCAAAGATTAACTTCTTGTTTATTTTAGAGAATCCATGATATTTCTCTAAGTTCTTGTACCTTAAGAATCAACAGTCTTGACTTCAATATCAATTATGCACTATTCAATTCATACATTCAGAATCATATATAATATTACCATGTCAAAGCAACTAGAATAACTTAGGATATATAACTCAAGTCTCATGCATTTTAATACTTCTTTTTTTTTCTTTTGATTTTTTTTCAAGATCAATGAGCAATACATGAGACACTTTTTCAAAATAAATATAAAATATCAATTTAAATAACTAAGCTAGGAAAACAATAAACAACTACTACTAATCATGCAAAGGAATTCAAACAGATAACAGAAAGTAAGATAAAGTAACTGAAAAACAGGAAATAAGTAAAGTAGCAGATAATGAAACTCAACCACCTCAGCCCTGGTGGCTGCTGAAGTACATCCCTCACTTTCTCTGGACCAAACTCTAGAATCCTTCCTTAGACCATAGTGTGCTAGTTCTTTGGGTCAGAGTTCACGCCCTTGACATGCTTGTAAGTTATCCAAGCATTGGCATAGAACTCTCTGACCATTAGAACACCAACATGGGTCACGTGATTGCACAGAACTTCCCAACCCATCCTAAAAATTTGTTCCCAGATCTCCGGATATTCATCCGGTTGCAAATCAAATTGGACCTACGGGATCACCTTCGTTTTTCTTACAACTTCGTTAAAATGATCCTTGTAGGTCTTGGAGAAGAACCGGCTAAAATCAAATGGACTGGATGTAGGAGCCTTCTCCTTTCTCTTCCTTAAAGAGGATTCTGCAGTTTTTGGTACCAAACGAGAAATGATAAAAATGAAAAAGTGGAGCACTCCAACACCAAACTTAAAGTTATTGCTTGTCCCTGAACAAAGAAGAAGAGGACAAGAAAAAGTAAAGAAAGGGCAAAAGGGAGGATGAATGTGGTGAAAAAGAGAAAGGTGCAGGCAAGGAAGGGGGATGCACGTATGAGGGGAGGATATGGTGAGAAGTGAAATAAATAATAAAAAAATATGTGGAAGGAGAGAGGGGGGCTTTGGTTAAGAAAGGAACAAAAGGGGAGGGAATGGATGCAAGTGAAATAGGTAAAATGTTGTGTGGTAAAAGGATAGAAAAATGGTGTATATATATAGGTGGGGAGGGGGTTTCGGGTATGAGGGAGGGGATGGGGTAAATAAAAATGGAATTGAATGGAATGGGATGGGATAACGGTTGGGGTATGGAGAAGAGAAATTTGGTGGGATTGATGGGATATGATAGGGTGATGGGTGGTGTGGTTGGTAAAAAGGGGATGGAATGGGGATGGAAAGGTGGGTAGGGGGAAAGAGAGAGTGGGGGTGTGGTTTGAACGGTCAAGTAGGGTGGGACCCATTGGTTTTACCATTTTTAACATTCAAACCTCTTTCTTCAAATTCAATTCTGTGTTGCTGGTGCTAATCGCCAGCTCCAGCATTTAGCACTACAACGCTTCAGAAAACGTGTCATTTAGGGCGCTAAACGCCCATCCTAGCGTTTAACTAATGCCACCACCTCAATTTTTGTTTGAAATTGAGGACGAGGCCTGGCGCTAAATGCCCAGGTGGCATTTAGCACCCTATGACGTATGTGCTCCTTGGGTTTTGTGCCATCCAAGGCGTTAAACGCCTTCCTTGGAATTCAACGCCAGCACCCTAGCTACCAATTCAGGTGCTAAACGACTAGCCTGGCGTTTAACACCCAAATCATCGTAATTCCACCTCGATTTATGTGCTCCTCAACGATAAACGCCTAGCCTGGCATTTAGCACCAGAGCACTTGAGTAAAATACTCTCCAAGGTGTTCTGTTTCTCTTCCAGAGTCCTCCTGTTCCTGTTCTAAACACTTTCCATGACCACAAACATAAGTAAACCAAGGAAAACGTTGAATAAAACTAATAAATAAATGAAAATTAAACTGAAAAAAAAATCAAAGGATACTTAGGGTTGGGTTGCCTCCCAACAAGTACTTCTTTACTGTCACTATCTTGATGGTCAGCTCTGCTAAGGTGAGGGTTGATCATAGTACTTTAGCTCCTCACCTCTCACTGTGAATCTTTTTCCTGTGTTCTCATAGATTATCTCAATATGCTCAAGAGACAGGATCCTATTCACTGTATGAGGTAGGATTGGGCTTTTAGTCAACACCACTTTTATTCCTGGTAAGAAATCTTCAATGGGGATTTTTTTTGTTTCTCCATCCCCTGAGTACTTTCTTCTTGGGAACTTTCTCCTTGGTAGATAACAGACACCCAACACCAAACTTAAGTTTGATGTCAGGGGGAATTGTGTTGATTGCCCCCAAATGAGGCTTGAGCTGTAAACCTTGTTGTGCATTATCAAAAGGTTCTTGAAGGTTTGGAACAATTAAGTTCAGTCTTCATGCACTTTTCCTCTCTGCTTGATAAATACATAATTTTGAAGACATGAAAGGACAGTTGCTCATTATGCACTCTAAGCACTAATTCATCTTCTTCCACGTCAATCAGAGCTCTCCCAATGGCTAGAAATGGTCTTCCTAGGATTATAAAGGTATTTTCATCCTCCCCCATGTCAAGAATTACAAAGTCTGATGGGAGAAACAATTTTCCCACCTTGACCAAGACATTCTCCACTATTCCATGTGCATGTTTTAGAGACTTGTTTGCCATTTGTAATGCTATCCTTGTTGGCTGTGCCTCTTCGATTTGCAGCTTCTTCATCACAGACAAGGACATTAAGTTGATACTTGCACCCAGATTACATAAGGCTTTGTCAAAGGTTGTTCTCCCAATGGTGCATGGGATCTGAAAGCTCCCGGGATCTGGCATCTTCCTTGGCAGTTTGTTCTGAATTATTGCACTACATTCCTTGTTCAGGATCACTATTTCATCTCCCTTTAAGGTCTTCTTTTTAGAGATTAGATCATTCATGAACTTGACATAGAGAGGCATTTGATCCAAAACCTCATCAAAAGGAATATTGATTTGTAGCTTTCTGAAGACTTCTAAGAACTTTGAGAATTGCTTGTCCTTGGTCTCCTTTTTGGAGTTTCTGAGGATATGGCATCTTCGGCTTGTACTCAGGTGCCTTGGCAATGCCTAGTGATTTTCAAGATCAACTGGGGAAGGATTTCTCGAATACTCCGGAGGGGCATATGCTACAACATCCTCAGTCTTTTTTGGAGGTTTTTTTTCAGCTGACCCTTCAGTAATTTATACCTTCTCATATGTCAATGGTTCGCTTACCAATGTGATTGCCTTGCACTCTTCTCTTGGATTAGGCACTGAGTCACTAGAAAGAGTGGTTTGTGGTCTCTCAGGTACTTGTTTTCTCAATTGATTGATAAATCATAATTTTATTATTTATTTTGTATTGAATTTAGTGGATTTTATCAACTTTTCCCACATTTATTCATTGAAATAGCATAGTTTTGTGAATCTCTCCTAATTTGTGTTTAAGAGTGAAAACATGCTTTCTAGGCTCTTAAATTACTAAATTTAATTCACTTCAATTCCATTCGATATCTTGATGTGTTTGTTAAGTGATTTCAGATTAGAAAGCAAGGATGGCTTGAAGAAATGGAAGAAAAGCATGCAAAGTGGGAGAATTCATGAAGAAATGAAGGAATTGCTAAGTTGTCAATCCTAACCTCTTTGTACTAAATCGATCATAACTTAAGCTACAAAGGTCCAATGAGGCGGTTCTAATGGCATTAGAAAGCTAACATCCAGGGCTTCAAAATGATATACAATTTCCTATAGTGGACCTGGAGTTAAGTGATGCGTACACGTGCCTCATGCGTATGCGTGACATACAGCGCGTGACTGATCCGCGATTTCTAGCTCATTTTGGGCCTAATCCAACCCATTTCTGATGCTATTGAACCCAAGGATTGAAGGGGGATGAACCAAGTAGTGTTAGTTTAGGTTTTTGCTATGTTTTATGTGAGATTTCTTGAGAGAGAAGAGAGAATCTTCTCTCTAGAAATTAGGGTAGATTAGTTAAAGTTCTCTTGGATTTAAGTTTTGATACTTGTCTTTATTTAGTTTTCCTTGCAATTCCTTGCTACTACATCTTTGTTCTCTTAGTTTTACTTGTAGTTTCTTTTATTTGGTCACTTTTATGTTTATGAACTCTTTTTGCTTTTGATTTCCATTTAATGCAATTTGATATTCTTATGTTAAGTGATGTTTAATTGAGTTGTCATTATTGTTATCTTGCATTTGGTAGGTTTAAATTTTATTATTATTGCATTTTTACTATGCTTTCTTTTTATGCCTTCCAAGTGTTTGATAAAATGCTTGGTTAGATTTTAGAGTAGATTTTTGTGCTCTTGGCTTGGGTTGGTGACTTGGAGACTCTTGAGTTATCAAATTCTAATGTTGATATCAGATTGAGGATTTCTAGTTGGCTTGAACTCCACTAAAGCTAATCTTTCATTAGGACTTATGGATTAGAGTCAATTTTGCTCACTTGACTTTCCTTCAATTGTTAGAGGATAACTATGTCAGAGCAAAATACACTCACCATAACAATTGAGGATGATGATGAGGTTAGGAATTTCAATTCTCATCCCTTGCCAAGACCTTTCTTAGTTGGTGTCTTTGATTGTCTTTCTCGCAATTTACATTTCTTGTTCATCATTTCAAAACCCCAAAATATTTCATAACCAATAACATGCACACTTCCCTGCAATTCCTTTGAGAGACGACCCGATGTTTAAATACTCTCGGTTTTTATTGGTTTGACTTAAGTGACAAACAAATTAAACTTTGATTGAGGGTTGATTGTTGGTTAGGATCTATACTTCAACGGAATTATTTTTGTAAAAATTCCTAACCGACGATTTCCCTACATCACTGACCCACTTGGATCTCCAAGTTTCTATGTGAAGCCCTAGTCTCCTGGTGCACAAAATTGTGATCTCTGAAATGGCGCCAAAAACTTGGTACGCACAATTGTAATCTCAACTTTTTTTCACAACTCCGCACAACTAACCAGCAAGTGCACTGGGTCGTCCAAGTAATAAACCTTACGTGAGTAAGGGTCGATCCCACGGAGATTGTCAGCTTGAAGCAAGCTATGGTCATCCTGTAAATCTCAGTCAGGCAGATTCAAATGGTTATGAGGTTTTGCGAATTAAAATATAAATAAAATATAAAATAAGATAGAAATATTTATGTAATTCATTGGTGGAATTTCAGATAAGTGTATAGAGATGCTTGTTGCTTCTGAATCTTTGCTTTCCTACTGTCTTCATTCAATCATTCATACTCCTTTCCATGGCAAGCTGTATGTTGGGGGATCACCGTTGTCAATGGCTACCATCCTTCCTTTCAGTGAAAATAGTCCAAATGCGCTGTCACCGCACGGCTAATCATCTGTCGGTTCTCACTCATATTGGAATAGGATCCATTGATCCTTTTGCGTCTGTCACTACGCCCAACACTCACGAGTTTAAAGCTCGTCACAGTCATCCCATCCCAGATCCTACATGGAATACCACAGACAAGGTTTAGACTTTTTGGATCTCAAGAATGCTGCCAATTGATTCTAACTTATACCACGAAGACTCTAATCTCAAGGAATTGAAGGCTCTGTTATCAGGAGAGACAATCAAACGCATGGACCAGAAATCCAAGAGATATGCATTCAAGCTTGTTTTCATATAGAACGGAAGTGTTTGTCAGGCACACGTTCATAAGTGAGAATGGTTATGAGTGTCACTTGATCATCATATTCATCATATTCTTGTGTGCGAATGAATATCTTAGAATAAGAATAAGCTTGAATTGAATAGAAAAATAATAGTACTTTGCATTAATTCATTAGGAACAGCAGAGCTCCACACCTTAATCTATGGGGTGTAGAAACTCCACCGTTGAAAATACATAAGTGATAATGGTCCAGGCATGGCCGAATGGCCAGCCCCCAAATGTGTACAATGATCAAAATAATAACATAAGATGTAAAATAAATCTCTAAAAGTAGTTTTTATACTAAACTAGTATCTAGGGTTTACAGAAAATGAGTAACTAAGTGCAGATAGTGCAGAAGTCCACTTCCAGGCCCACTTGGTGTGTGCTTGGGCTGAGCATTGAAGCTTTCGCATGTAGAGACTTTTCTTGGAGTTAAACACTAGCTTTGGTGCCAGTTTGGGCGTTTAACTCCAGCTTTTATGCCAGTTCTGGCGTTTAACGCCAGAATAGGGTAGAAAGTGGGCGTTCAAATGCCAGTTTGCGTTATGAAAACTCGGGAAAAGTATGGACTATTATATATTTCTGGAAAGCGCAGGATGACTACTTTCCAACACAATTGAGAGCGCGCCAATTGGGTTTTTGTAGCTCCAGAAAATCCTTTTTGGGTGCAGGGAGGTCAGAATCCAACAGCTTCTGCAGTCTTTTTTCAGCCTCTGAATCAGATTTTTGCTCAGGTCCCTCAATTTCAGCCAGAAAATACCTGAAATCACAGAAAAACACACAAACTCATAGTAAAGTCCAGAAATATAAATTTTGCTTGAAAACTAATAAAAATATACTAGAAAGTAGCTAGATCCTATTAAAAACTACCTAAAAACAATGCCAAAAAGCGTATAAATTATTCGCTCATCACAACACCAAACTTAAATTGTTGCTTGTCCCCAAGCAACTGAAAATCAAATAGGATAAAAAGAAGAGAATATACTATAAATTTCAAAATATCAATGAAACTTAGCTCCAATTAGATAAGTGGGACTAGTAGCTTTTTTCCTCTAAACAGTTTTGGCATCTCACTTTATCCTTTGAAGTTCAGAATGATTGGCATCTATAGGAACTCAGAATTTAGATAGTGTTATTGATTCTCCTAGTTCAGTATGTTGATTCTTGAACACAGCTACTTTATGAGTCTTGGCCGTGGCCCTAAGCACTTTGTTTCCCAGTGTTACCACCGGATACATAAATGCCATAGACACATAACTGGGTGAACCTTTTCAGATTGTGATTCAGCTTTGCTAGAGTTCCCAATTAGAGGTGTCCAGAGTTCTTAAGCACACTCTTTTTGCTTTGGATCACGACTTTAACCGCTCAGTCTCAAGCTTTTCACTTGACACCTTCACGACACAAGCACATGGTTAGGGATAGCTTGGTTTAGCCGCTTAGGCCAGGATTTTATTCCTGTGGGCCCTCCTATCCACTGATGCTCAAAGCCTTGGATCCCTTTTTTATTTTACCCTTGCCTTTTGGTTTAAAGGGCTATTGGCTTTTTCTTTTTATTTTTTTTCTCTCTTTTTTTCGCATATTTATATATTTTTTTCTGCAAGCTTTTCACTACTTTTTCTTGCTTCAAGAATTAATTTCATGATTTTTCAGATTATCAATAACATTTCTCCTTTTTCATCATTCTTTCAAGAGCCAACAATTTTAACATTCATAAACAACATATTCAAAAATATGCACTGTTCAAGCATTCATTCAGAAAACAAAAGGTATTGTCACCACATCAAAATAATTAAACTAATTTCAAGATAGAATTTGAAACCATGTACTTCTTGTTCTTTTGTAATTAAAACATTTTTCATTTAATAAAGGTAATGGATTCATAGGACATTCATAGGTTTAAGACATAGACACTAAGATACTAATGATCATGTAATAAAGACACAAATATAAATAAAACATAAAGCATAGTAAACGAAAAACAGAAAATAAAGAGCAAGGAAATTAAAGAAGGGGTCTACCTTAGTGATGGCGGCTAGTTCTTCCTCTTGAAGATCTTATGGAGTGCTCACTACAAGAAAATAAGCTTTCTGCCATGCTTTAAAAGCGTGCCAAAAAGTGAAAAAAAGCGTGCCGATAGCTTTTCGCCACGCTTTTTGAGCTATCGGCACGCTTTTGAAAGGGTCACATTTGCCAGCGTGCCGGTTGTTCTATCGCCACGCTTTTGTTGATCTATCAGTACGCTTTTTTTGTTGGCACGCTTTCATCTCTTGCCACGCTTAAAAAGTGTGGCCATAGGTCTTAATCTATAGGTACGCTTAAAAAGCATACCGAAAAGTGCACATTATCGCCACGCTTTTAAAACATCCTAGAATGTATGCTTTGAGTACTCTTTAAAAGCGTGCCGATAGGGAAAGATATGGCTACAGTTTTTAAATGTTCCAATAGGGTAAACATATGGCTGCACTTTTTAAGCGTGCCGACAGCTAAAACAATGGCCACGCTTTTTAAGCGTACTAGGTTTGTGGGTTATGGCCACGTTTTAGTAGGAGTAACAAATCTACTATTCTACTACATAATTTTATATGATCTACCTAATTAAAGAGAAGAATAGAAGGAATAGAGACAGTAGAATGAGAAGCAGTGAAGTCCATTCATGTGAAAAATTTAGAAATGTAACAACACTCCAACTTTACATATGCCTAAAACCAAACCAATGAAATCAAAATTATTATTAGAAATGCAATATATATATATATATTTCTTAATAATAATAATCTTGAATCCCAGCTGGTGCACGAATTGTGAATCACACTTTTCACAACTCGTACCACTAACTAGCAAGTGCACTGGGTCGTCCAAGTAATACCTTACGTGAGTAAGGGTCGAATCCCACGGAGATTGTTGGTTTGAAGCAATCTATGGTTATCTTGCAATTCTTAGTCAGGAAGTCAATTTTATTTATCAGTTGAATTGCGAATAAACAAGAGAATATGGGTTAAAGGTTACTTGTTATGTAGTAATGGAGAATATGTTGGAGTTTTGGAGATGCTTTGTCTTCTGAATCTCTGCTTTTCTCTGTCTTCTGATTCACGCACGCACGTCCTTCTATGGCAAGCTGTGTGTAGGTGGATCACCGTTGTCAATGGCTACCATCCATCCTTCCAGTGAAAAGGGTCCAGGTGCGCTGTCACCGCACGGCTAATCATCTGCAGGTTCTCAGTTGTACCGGAATAGGATTTACTATCCTTTTGCGTCTGTCACTACGCCCAGCACTCGCGAGTTTGAAGTTCGTCACAGTCATCCAATCCCAGAATCCTACTCGGAATACCACAGACAAGGTTTAGACTTTCCGGATTCTCATGAATGCCGCCATCAATCTAGCTTATACCACGGAGATTCTGATTAAGGAATCTAAGAGATATTCATTCAATCTGATGTAGAACGGAGGTGATTGTCAGACACACGTTCATGGATTGAGGAAGGTGATGAGTGTCACTGATCATCACCTTCTCCATAGTTAGGCGCGAATGGATATCTTAGATAGGAACACGCATGTTTGAATGGAAAACAGAAATACTTGCATTAATTCATTGAGACACAGCAGAGCTCCTCACCCCCAACAATGGAGTTTAAAGACTCATGCCGTCAAAGAGTACAAAGTTCAGATCTAAAATGTCATGAGATGCAAAATAAGTCTCTAAAAGTTCCTTAAATACTAAACTAGTAGCCTAGGTTTACAAAAAGTGAGTAGACTATGACAGATGGTGCAGAGATCCACTTCTGGGGCCCACTTGGTGTGTGCTGGGGCTGAGACTTAAGCAATTCACGTGCATAAGGCTGTTTTGGGCGTTCAACGTCAGGTTTGGATCCATTTCTAGTGTTGAACTCCAACTTTTAATCCTTTTCTGGCGCTGGATGCCAGAATTGGGCAGAGAACTGGCGTTGAACGCCAGTTTAAATCGTCTATCCTTAAGCAAAGTATGGACTATTATATATTGCTGGAAAGCCCTGGATGTCTATTTTCCAACGCAATTAGAAGCGCGCCATTTCGAGTTCTGTAGCTCCAGAAAATCCACTTTGAGTGCAGGGAGGTCAGAATCCAACAGCATCAGCAGTCCTTTTTCAGCCTGAATAAGATTTTTGCTTAGCTCCCTCAATTTCAGCCAGAAAAATACCTGAAATTACAGAAAAACACACAACTCATAGTAAAGTCTAGAAATATGAATTTTTCCTAAAAACTAATGGAAATAAACTAAAAACTAACTAGAATATACTAAAAACTATATGAAATTAACCCCAAAAAGCGTATAAAATATCCGCTTATCACCAGCCACCCCCACTTTAACACAGCATGCATTCTCCATTTTTAAAACACTGGTCCAGCTGCCAAAATCTCTTCAGTGAGTTTGTTGTCCTTGTCAATCTTGTGATTGGTGAATGTCTCAAGATTCCTCTGAAACAACCCAGCAAGCTTCAAGAGTGTCTCATTATAGGCCTTTTTGTCTGGCCACTGGAGAATACATAAATCAAAACAAAATGTTAAATTTAAAGACATTGGCAAATGATAGAAAAAGAAAAGTGTTAATAGAAATTGAAGGAAAACTACTAACAGTGTTAATAGGATCAAGAGTTCGTATTGAATCAACAACCATAGCACGAGGGGAAAGGAATAAAAATTGAAATTGACAAACTGCATTAGATATTCCCAGTTAAGCCATTAAGGTTAAACCCTAGAGCATGCTCTCAAGTTTACAGAACAAGCATCAAAATCATTCTAGTTTTGTTAAGTATGCATAGATTTTAGATTCCCAAAAGACATAAGCATGCTAACCTTCCCATTAACACTATCAAAAATACTTGAACACCTTCCAATAAAAATATTAGCACGGATTTGTTAATCACTTACATGGGCAGTGATGATAGAGTCATCTTCTTCCTGATCATTGCCAACAATAACACCTTTTCTCCTGTTAACGAGGTAAAAAAATATCAGTAATTGTTAAAATTTATCGAAATATCCATTTGAAAGAGAAACAAGGATAGAATAAACAAATATTATCAGGATTTTGTTGGTAATGTCACCAGCAACAGCTCCTTGGAATTTTGTTAATGTCACCAGCAACGGCTCCTTGGAATTTTGTTGGTACTTTCAGCTCAACAAGCATAACAGGTTCTAATATAACTGGCCTGGAAGCTGTATAGCACTGATACAAATATCAAAGAATATGGTCATTAGTATGTAAACAAAATCATGGACAATATTATCAGGATGATATGTGCAATGTTATAAAATATGGATGTCAGAATTGTAAAGAACCTGTCTGAAAGCATAGATAGAAGCCAACTTATAAAATATGGTCATTACTATGTAAACATTTTTTTGGAGTTATATCTTTGATGCTAACAGTTTGTCATTAAGTATCTCTCCTAAAGTTGTAATTATTGTAATTGGATAAAGGTAAACTATGTCATTGCAAGTACAACAAATTTTCCACTTTTATGATCTAGATAAATAGAATAGAACATTACCTGCCCACTCTCTGGGTCTAAACCAAAACGGAATGTAGGATCCTCTTTCTGGAAGCGATTCAAAGCTTTTGAAAACTACAAGTGATATACCAAGAAAATCAAATACTTGATAAGCTGGGACAGGGTGGTCAGTGTGTTACATAAAGAAACTACTTACTTGCCCTCCAGAATCTTTTGAAACTGGCTGTGCAGCTAATGACATTACAGGTTCGGAAACATTCATGGAAGTCATTGTGTATTTAACTAATCCATCAGTAAACATAGCTCCTAATAACCAATGGATGGAAAAAAGTTAGACAAGCAACATGTATTAAGGCCAATATAAAACTAACTTAGGCAACATATTAAGTTCAAAATAGAGTGTAATTCATTCTCTACATCAATAGGCAGAGACTGCTAACAACAAAAGACTCAATTATCAGAAATTCAGAATGTTTAACAGTTGTTGAGAAGGACTGACGTAATTAAGCCTTAAAATTTTGATCAAACTATACAATTAGAGCCTTACAAATTAATTTAAAAGATTTAACTTAAGAGTTTCCTAAGGGCATTGGTTAAGAGAGAAAATAGAAAAGTTTTGGTTTGCATTAAGCGCACAGAAAAATTAAAAAAAATTAACATTTACTTGTTCTTATAGTATTCTTAGCAAGTGCCTTAACACTTGTTAACAAGACCCTTAATTAAATCTTGAATAAATAAAGGTACAATATAGGATTCCAGACATCAATAGGTTAGGACAAGGACAAAAGACGAACCTGATGCACAATCAACACCAAATACAACAACTATTTGCCCTGCATGAGCCTCTTGAATGTCCTGCAATTTGGATAAAATCCTAATTGAATATTAAATATATTTAAGTATTGAAATATATTAAACAGTCTTCGTAACAAATCAAGCAGGGAAAGGTACCCCTACCAAGTTACTCTATAGCAAAAATAATAGCCTATAACCTACCCAACTAAAGTTACTCTATAGCAAAAAACCCTAAACCAAATATCAGATTAGAACAAAAAATATAAATTTAGAAAAATCAGAAAAAAATGAAGAACCAAGAAAATCAAAACAAGAAATCAAATTCAGAAACAAATAATCAGATCAAGAAAAATTTTGAACAGATAATTTACCACGGTGCTGCGAACGGTGAACGTTGCTGACGAAGGTGCGACGAGTGAAGGAGATGGAGACAGCGGCACGACGACTTTAGAGAGGGAGACGGAAACGTGGCGGGTGCTGAACCATGGAGGGAGGAGTGACGATTGAGGATTTGCGAGGGAGAGTGAGCGTCGACGGAGGGTTTGCGAGAGGGTGTGAGCGCCGAGGGAGGCCTTACCAGAGTGAGTCACCGCCGAAGGAGGGATAGGTGTTTACAGGAGAGACGAAAGGAGCGCCGACGTAGGGAACACCGGCAGAGGTGGCACCTACGGAGGGGTTGCTAGAGATGGTTGGAACGAGGTTGACCAACGAGTGTTATTGGGGGAGAGAGTGAGAGCACCGGCGATGAGCTCTATGTTAGGTGCAGAGCGCCGCCACCGTTAGGGTGATGAGCTCTGTGTTAGGGTTTTCTCTTTTAAGGCATTGTTTCAAAGAAGAGAAGGGTGTGTTTCGAAGAAAGGAAGAAGTGTTGTTAGGGGGTTGTTGTGTAAAATATTTGTTTCGAATTAAGA
This sequence comes from Arachis hypogaea, assembly GCF_003086295.3. Lineage (NCBI taxonomy): Eukaryota > Viridiplantae > Streptophyta > Magnoliopsida > Fabales > Fabaceae > Arachis > Arachis hypogaea. The sequence continues at coordinate 51,113,029 of NC_092054.1, forward strand.
GGGGTGGATTTTTTTTTCTTTTTGGAACTTTGTGGCCACGCTTATAGAGCGTGCCGAAAGATTTAGAGGAAATGGCCACGCTTTAAAAATGTAACGATAACGAAACTATTTTGCCACGCTTCAAAAACGTGCCAATTTTTCTCTATGCCCACGCTTTTCAAGCGTGGCGATAAAAAAGTGTGGCCAAATTTTAAATAAGTGGCCACCCTCATAAAAGCGTGCTGATTTCTCTCTATGGCCACGCTTTTCAAGCGTGGCAAAAAAAAGCGTGGCCAAATAACAAATCAGTGGCCACCCTCGTAAAAGCGTGCCCATAGACCACTTTTGGGCACGCTTTAAAAGCGTGGCAAGAAAAAAGGGTGCCGACAGGACTTTTTTCTTGTAGTGGCTTGAGCTCCTCAATGTCTCTTCCTTTGCTTTGTTGCTCCTCCCTCATAGCTCTTTGATCTTCTCTAATCTTATGGAGAATGATGGAGTGCTCTTGGTGCTCCACCCTTAGTTGTCCCATGTTGGAACTTAATTCTCCTAGGGAGGTGTTAATTTGCTCCCAATAGTTTTGTGGAGGAAGGTGCATCCTTTGAGGCATCTCAGGGTTTTCATGATGAGAAATTTCCTCATGCTCTTGTTGAGGTCCATGAGTGGGCTCTCTTGTTTGCTCCATCCTCTTTTTAGTGATGGGCTTGTCCTCTTCAATGAGAATGTCTCCCTCTATGACAATCCCAACCGAATTGCAGAGGTGACAAATGAGGTGAGGAAAGGCTAACCTTGCCAAAGTGGAGGACTTGTCAGCCACCTTGTAGAGTTCTTGAGGTATAATCTCATGAACTTCCACTTCCTCCCCAATCATGATACTATGGATCATGATGGCCCGATCCACAGTTACTTCGGATCGGTTGCTAGTAGGAATGATAGAGTGTTGGATGAACTCCAACCATCCTCTAGCTACAGGCTTAAGGTTCGGTCTTCTCAATTGAACCGGTTTGCCTCTTGAGTCACTTTTCCATTGAGCTCCTTCCACACATATGTCCATGAGGACTTGGTCCAACCTTTGATCAAAGTTGACCCTTCTAGTGTAGGGGCGTGCATTTTCTTGCATCATTGGCAAGTTGAACGCCAACCTTACATTTTCCAGACTGAAATCTAAGTATTTCCCCCGAACCATTGTAAGCCAATTCTTTGGATTTGGGTTCATACTTTGATCATGGTTCCTAGTGATCCATGCGTTTGCATAGAACTCTTGAACCATTAAGATTCCGACTTGTTGAATAGGATTGGAGAGAACTTCCCATCCTCTTCTTCTAATCTCATGTGAGATCTCCGAATACTCACTCCTTTTGAGCTTGAAAGGGACCCAGGGATCATCTTTTTCTTGGCCACAATTTTATAGAAGTGGTCTTGATGGACCTTTGAGATGAATCTCTCAATCTCCCATGACTCGGAGGTGGAAGCTTTTGCCTTCCCTTTCCTCTTTCTAGAGGTTTCTCTGGCCTTAGGTGCCATAAATGGTTATGGAAAAACAAAAAGCAATGCTTTTACCACACCAAACTTAAAGTGTTTTCTCGTCCTCGAGCAAAGAAGAGAGAATGAAGGAGAAGAAAAAGAAAATGGAGGAGATGGAGGGTGAGGGTGAGTTTGGCCAAGGGGGTATAAGGTGTTTGTGATGTGTGAATTTGAATGAGTGATGAGGGGTATATATAGGAGTGGGGGGAAGCTTGGTTCGTGTATTTGGGGTTGGGTTTGGGAGGGAAAAAGAGTTTTGAATTTGAAGGTAGGTGGTGTTTTAGGGAAAAGTGAATGAGTTGATTGGTGAAGGGTATTTGGGGGAGAGGGTAGGATTTGATAGGTGAAGGGTATTTGGGGAAGAGTGTTATGGAAAGGTGTGAAGAGGAGAGAAGAAGAGGTGGGGTAGGTGGGGATCCTGTGGGGTCCACAGATCCTAAGGGGTCAAGGACTTTAACATCCCTGCTCCATTTAAGCGTGCAAGATGCCCTTAGAGTGCAATTCTGGCATTAAATGCCAGATTACTGCTTGTTTCTGGCGTTTAACGCCAGCTTTTCTCCATTTCTTGGTGTTTAACGCCAACTTGGTGCCCTGTTCTGGCGTTAAACGCTAGTCTGGTGCCTATTTTTGGCGTTAAACGCTAGTCTGGTGCCCATTTCTGGCGTTAAACGCCCAGAATGGTGCCAGACTAGGCATTTAACGCCCATTCTGCTACTCTTACTGGCGTTTAAATGCCAGTAAGCTCTTCCTCCAGGGTGAGCTATTTTTCATTCTGTTTTTGATTTTTTAGTTGTTTTTGTGACTTCACATGATCATCAACCTAAAGAAAACATAAAATAACAATGGAAAATAAATAGATATAATTAAATAACATTGGGTTGCCTCCCAATAAGCGCTTCTTTAATGTAAATAGCTTGACAGTGAGCTCTCATGGAGCCTCACAGATAATCAGAGCAGGGTTGGGGCCTCTTAACACCAAACTTAGAGTTTGGTTGTGGCCTCTCAACATCAAACTTAGAGTTTGGTTGTGGCCTTCCAACACCAAACTTAGAGTTTAATTGTGGGGGTTTTGTTTGACTCTGTATTGAGAGAAGATTTTCATGCTTCCTCTCCATGGTTACAGAAGGAGAACCTTGAGTCTTGAATACAAGGTAGTCCTTATTCAACTTAAGGACCAACTCTCCTCTGTCAACATCAATCACAGCTTTTGCTGTGGCTAGGAAGGGTCTGCCAAGGATGATGGATTCATCCTCATCCTTCCCAGTGTCTAGGATTATGAAATCAACATGGGTGTAAAGGCCTTCAACCTTTACTAGCACGTCCTCTACTAGTCCATAAGCCTGTTTCATTGATTTGTCTGCCATCTCTAGTGAGATTCTTGCAGCTTGTACCTCAAAGATTCTCAGTTTCTCCATTATAGAGAGTGGCATGAGGTTTATCCCTGACCCCAGGTCACATAGAGCCTTCTCAAAGGTCATGGTGCCTATGGTACAAGGTATGAAAAATTTTCCGGGATCCGGTTTCTTCTGAGGTAATGTCTGCCTCATTAATGCATTCAGTTCATTGGTGAACAAGGGGGGTTCATCCTCCCAAGTCTCAGTACCAAATAACTTGACATTCAGCTTCATGATTGCTTCTAGATATTTAGCAACTTGCTCTTCAGTGATGTCTTCATCCTCTTCAGAGGAAGAATATTCATCAGAGCTCATGAATGGCAGAAGAAAGTTCAATGGAATCTCTATGGTTTCTGTATGAGCCTCAGATTCCTTTGGTTCCTCAAAGGGAAACTCCTTTCTGTCCAGAGGACGTCCCATGAGGCTTTTCTCACTGGGACTCACGTCCTCCTCACTCTCCCCAGGTTCGGTCATGTTGATCATGGTTATGGCCTTGCACTCTCTCTTGGGATTTTCTTCTGTATTACTTGGGAGAGTACTGGGAGGAGTTTCAGTAATTTTCTTACTCAGCTGACCCACCTGTGCCTCCAAATTTCTAATGGAGGACCTTGTTTCATTCATGAAACTTAGTGTGGTCTTGGATAGATCAGAGACTTTGGTTGCCAGGCCGGAATGGTAATGTTCAGAATTCTCTGTCTGTTGCTGAGAAGATGATGGAAAAGGCTTGCTATTGCTAAACCTATTTCTTTCACCATTATTATTAAAGCCTTGTTGAGGCTTTTGTTGGTCCTTCCATGAGAAATTTGGATGATTTCTCCATGAAGGATTATAGGTGTTTCTATAGGGTTCTCCCATGTAATTCACCTCTGCCATTGCAGGGTTCTCAGGATCATAAGCTTCTTCTTCAGAAGATGCTTCTTTAGTACTGTTGGATGCAGCTTGCAATCCATTCAGACTCTGAGAAATCATATTGACTTGCTGAGTCAATATTTTGTTCTGAGCCAATATGGCATTCAGAGTATCAATTTCAAGAACTTCTTTCTTCTGAGTTGTCCCATTATTCACAGGATTCCTTTCAGAACTGTACATGAATTGGTTATTTGCAACCATTTCAATGAGTTCCTGAGCTTCTTCAGGCGTCTTCTTCAGATGAAGAGATCCACCAGCAGAGTTGTCCAATGACATCTTGGACAGTTCAGACAGACCATCATAGAATATGCATATGATGCTCCATTCTGAAAGCATACTAGAAGGACACCTTCTAATCAATTGCTTGTATCTTTCCCAAGCTTCATAGAGGGATTCGCCTTCCTTCTGTCTGAAGGTTTGGACTTTCACTCTAAGCTTACTCAATTTTTGAGGTGGAAAGAACTTTGCCAAGAAAGCATTGACCAGCTTTTCCCAAGAGTTCAGGCTGTCCTTAGGTTGAGAGTCCAACCATGTCCTAGCTCTGTCCTTTATAGTAAAAGGGAAAAGCATAAGTTTGTAGACCTCAGGGTCAACCCCATGAGTCTTAACAGTGTCACAGATTTACAAGAACTCAGCTAAAAACCGATGAGGATCTTCCAATGGAAGTCCATGATACTTGCAATTCTGCTGCATTAGAGAAACTAATTGAGGCTTAAGCTCAAAGTTGTTTGCTCCAATTGCAGGAATTGAGATGCTCCTTCCACAGAAGTCAGAAGAGGGTGCAATAAAGTCACCAAGCATCTTCCTTGCATCTCCACCATTGTTGTTGGGTTCGGCCATATTTGTTTTGTTTGCTTCCTTTTCAAAAATTTCTGTTAGGTCCTCTCCAGAGAGTTGTGCTTTAGCTTCTCTTAGCTTTCTCTTCAAGGTCTTTTCAGGTTTAGGATCAGCTTCAACAAGAATGTCTTTATCTTTGTTCCTGCTCATATGATAGAGAAGAAGACAAAGAAAGTATGAAATCCTCTATGTCACAGTATAGAGATTCCTTGAGGTGTCAGAGGAAAAGAAGAATAGAAGAATAAGGTAGAGAGGAGAATTCGAACTTATAGAGATGGAGTGTTCGAATTGCTAATAGAGGAGGAGTGTTAGTCTTTAAATAGAAAAAGGTGAGGAGGGAGAAGAATTTTTGAAAACAAATTTTTAAATAAAAACTAAAATTTTAAAAAGAATTTTGAAAAATTGATTGATGGTTTTTGAAAATTAAAAGTGAGAAAGTGGTTAAGTGATTTTGAAAAAGATTTTAAAATTAGCAATAAAAAAGATATGATTGAAAATTATTTTGAAAAAGATATGATTGGGAGGATATGATTGAAAAGATATGATTGAAAAACAACTTAAGAGGAATTGATTTTGAAAATTAAAGTTAATCACTTGACTAACAAGAAACTAAAAGATATGATTTCAAAATTTAAAAATTGAACCTTTCTTAATAGGCAAGTAACAACTTGAGATTTTTTTTTGAATCAATCATATTAAATATTAGCATTAATTTTGAAAGTAAGAAATAAGAAAAAGATTTTGAAAATCATTTTGGAATTTTCGAAAAATATAAAAAAAGAAAATAAAAATAAAATAAAAAAAGATGTGATTTGAAAAAGACATGATGTGAAAAAGATTTTATTTTGAAGAATTTTGAAGATTTGAAAAAGATTTGAATTGAAAACAAAATCTCCCCTCCTGTGCCATCCTGGCATTAAACGCCCAGAATGGTATCCATTCTGGTGTTTAACGCCCAGCCAGGTACCTTGGCTGGCGTTTAAACGCCAGTTTTCCTTTTTCATTGGGCGTTTTGAACGCCCACCTTTTTCTCTGTGATTCTTCTGCTGTATGTTCTGAATCTTCAATTCTCTGTATTATTGACTTGAAAAGACAGAATTTTAAAATTTTTTTTGAATTTTTAATGATGAAAAATAACAAAATGAAACTAATCATGGAAAACTAAGATCAGATAAACAATGCATGCAAGACACCAAACTTAGAAATTTTTTTTCATATTAGAGACACTAACAACTTGAGAATACACATGAGAAATAACAAAAGACACAAAACAAGAGAATTTAAATATCAGACCAAGTAAATCATCAAGAACAACTTGAAGATTAATGAAGAACATAATGCATATATTCGAAAAATGCAAGAGAATTAAAAATATGCAAGACACCAAACTTAAAAATAAACACTAGACTAAAACACAAAATTTTTGGTTTTTTTTTTTTAATTTTACTATTTTTTTTGTATTTTTTTCGAAAATTATTTGGAAAAAGAAAATAAGAAATTCAAAATTCTTAATGAGAATTCCAGGAATCATGCAATGTTAGCCTAAAACTCCGATCCAGGAATTAGACATGGCTTACTAGCCAGCCAAGCTTTCAGAAAAAACTTCGATCCAAAACACTAGACATGGCCAATGGCCAGCCAAGCTTTAGGAGATCATTACATTCAACAGCAAGATTAATAGAAATCAACAAGCTCTTGTGATGATAAGTTGAAACCTCGGTCCAAAAGTTTAGACATGGTTTCACAACTAGCCAGACTTCAACAAATCATCATGAAACTCTAGAATTCCTTCTTAAAAATTATGAAGACATAGAATAATTTATTTTTTCTTTGAAAATTTTTCGAAAATAAAAATAATAAAAACAAAAAAGCTTAAAATCAAAATAAAATTACCTAATCTGAGCAACATGATGAACCGTCAGTTGTCCAAACTCGAACAATCCCCGGCAACGGCACCAAAAACTTGGTGCACGAAATTGTGATCTCTGAAACGGCGCCAAAAACTTGGTACGTACAATTGTAATCTCAACTCTTTTTCACAACTCCGCACAACTAACCAGCAAGTGCACTGGGTCGTCCTAGTAATAAACCTTACGTGAGTAAGGGTCGATCCCACAGAGATTGTCGACTTGAAGCAAACTATGGTCATCTTGTAAATCTCAGTCAGGCATATTCAAATGGTTATGAGGTTTTGAGAATTAAAATATAAATAAAATATAAAATAAGATAGAAATACTTATGTAATTCATTGGTGGGATTTCAGATAAGCGTATGGAGATGCTTGTTGCTTCTGAATCTCTGCTTTCCTACTGTCTTTATTCAATCATTCATACTCCTTTCCATGGCAAGCTGTATGTTGGGGGATCACCGTTGTCAATGGCTACCGTCCGTCCTCTCAGTGAAAATGATCCAAATACGCTATCACCACATGGCTAATCATCTGTCGATTCTCACTCTTGTTGGAATAGGATTCATTGATCCTTTTGCGTCTGTCACTACGCCCAACACTTGCGAGTTTGAAGCTCGTCACAGTCATCCCATCCCAGATCCTACTCGGAATACCACAGACAAGGTTTAGACTTTCCGGATCTCAAAAATGCTGCCAATTGATTCTAACTTATACCACGAAGACTCTGATCTCAAGGAATTGAAGGCTCTTTTGTCAGGAGAGACAATCAAACGCATGGACCAGGAATCCAAGAGATATGCATTCAAGCTTATTTTCATGTAGAACGGAAGTGTTTGTCAGGAACGTGTTCATAAATGAGAATGGTGATGAGTGTCACTTAATCATCATATTCATCATGTTCTTGTGTGCGAATGAATATCTTAGAATAAGAAAAAGCTTGAATTGAATAGAAAAACAATAGTACTTTGCATTAATTCATGAGGAACAGTAGAGCTCCACACCTTAATCTATGGGGGTGTAGAAACTCCACCGTTGAAAATACATAAGTGATAATGGTCCAGGCATGGCCGAATGGCCAGCCCCCAAACGTGTACAATGATCAAAATAATAACATAAGATGTAAAATAAATCTCTAAAAGTAGTTTTTATACTAAACTAGTAACTAGGGTTTACAGAAAATGAGTAACTAAGTGCAGATAGTGTAGAAGTCCACTTCCGGGCCCACTTGGTGTGTGCTTGGCTGAGCATTGAAGCTTTCACATGTAGAGACTTTTCTTGGAGTTAAACGCCAGCTTTGGTGCCAGTTTGGGCATTTAACTCCAGTTTTTATGCCAGTTCTGGCGTTTAACGCCAGAATAGGGTAGAAAGTGAGCGTTCAAACGCCCGTTTGTGTTATCAAAACTCGGGAAAAATATGGACTATTATACATTTCTGGAAAGCCCAGGATGTCTACTTTCCAACGCAATTGAGAGTGCACCAATTGGGTTTCTGTAACTCCAGAAAATCCATTTCAAGTGCAGGGAGGTCAGAATCTAACAACTTCTGCAGTCCTTTTTCAGCCTCTAAATCAGATTTTTGCTCAGGTCCCTCAATTTCAGCCAGAAAATACCTGAAATCACAGAAAAATACACAAACTCATAGTAAAGTCCAAAAATGTGAATTTTTCTTGAAAACTAATAAAAATATACTATAAAGTAGCTAGATCCTACTAAAAACTACCTAAAAACAATGCCAAAAAGTAGATAAATTTTCTGCTCATCATCTCCTACATAAAATTACGAGTATTATTGAAGAGTTCTGCAACTATAGTGGCCATGTCATGAGTACTCTGAGGCTGAGAGGGTGCTTGTTGTGGCTGAGAGGCTTGAAACTGATGGTTGTTAAAATTATTCTGATTAGAACTGCCTTGAGAATTATTTAAGTTTGGTTACCTCTGAGATTGGTCTCTCCATCCAAAGTTGGGATGATTCCTCAACCCTTGATTATATGTCTTCAAAAAAGGGTCATTGTTGGAGGGTCTAGTGGAATTACCCATGAAATTAACCTATTCAGGAGTAAACTGGCCATAGTCATAATTCTCACCTTGAGCGAAGCTACCACTCATGTCATAGGAAGTGTTTTGAGAATTAACGGCTGAGACTTGCATTCTACTCAAGTGTTGTGTAATAACATTGATCTGCTGATACATGGCCTTATTCTGAGCAAGAATAGCATCCAAGCTATCCAACTCTATGACTCCCTTTTTCATAGAGGTCCTCTCAGAAGAATATAAATACTGGTTGTTAGCAACCATCTTAATCAACTCCATAGCCTCATCAGGGGTCTTTTTCATGTGGAGTGACCTTCCTGTAGAAATATCAAATGACATTCTGGTGGTCTCAGAAACTCCATCATAGAATATCTGTAGCTAAATTCAGTTTGAGAACATATCAGGAGGATACTTCTTGAGCATCAACTTGTACATCTCCCAAGATTCATAAAGAGACTCACCCTCTTTCTGCCTAAAGGTCTGAGCATTTGTCCTCAACTTTGTTAGCCTCTGAGGTAGAAAGAACTTGGTCAGAAATCTGTTGACCACCTTATCCCAAGTGTCCAAGCTCCCCTTAGGATGAGTGTCAAGCCATTGTTTAGCTCGATCTCGTACAGCAAATGGGAAGAAGAGTAGCTTGTAGACATAAGGATGGACTCTATTAGTCTTCACAGTGTCACAGATCTGTAGAAAATTAGAAATAAACAAGTTTGGATCTTCCTGCAGGAGTCCGTGAAACTGGCAATTCTGTTACACCAGAGAGATTAACTGAGACTTCAGCTCAATGTTATTAGCAGCAACAGGGGGTACAACAATTCTATTCCCATAGAAATCAAGGGTAGGAGCAGTGTATGAGTCAAGTGTTGTCCTTGGCTGTTCAGGCATATTAGGAGGATTAACAACATTGGCATTAACTGCATTATTGTTGTTGTTGATGAGCTCCATAGTGGACTCTTCAACTTCCTTATCAAAGTTGCTCCTGAGATTCTCACCGGCTTTATAAGCTCTAAATTATTGCAAACGCCGCCTCAAGGTCCTTTCAATCTCAGGATCAAAGTCTAAAAGATGTCCTTTGTTTCTGTTCCTACTCATAAACAAACAGAGAAAAAAAGTGGAAATCTCTATGTCAGAGTGTAGAGAATTTCCAATGAGGTATCCTGTGTAAAAAAAATAAAATAAAATAAACTGAACAAATAACACTAAAAATTTTGAAAATGAACAAACAAAAATAAACCACTAAATTCGAAAAAAATGAAAAAGAAAAATAACGAGGAAAAACAAATAAAGTTACTAAGGGGACACTAAACTTAATTTCAAAAATTAAGAGAAAAATTTCAAATAAAGTAAACCTAAATTTTCGAGAATTTAAAGGACAAAATTGAATAAAAGTTAAAAACTAAATACGCCTAAACTAAGCAACCAGACAATGGTCAGTTGTAAATCACAGTCAATCCCCAACAACGGCGCCAAAAATATGGTCACGGAACTCAAAGTCCACAAACTAACCGGCAAGTGCACCGGGTCGTACTAAGTAATACCTCAGGTGAGTGAGGGTTGATCCCACAAAGATTAATGGACTGAGCAACAATAGTTGAATGAGTCACTTAGTTAGGCAGGTAGAAAATGGTCTTTTGAGGTCCAAAAGCATTAAAAAGTAATTCAGAGAGTAAAAAGAGCAAAGAATAAAATTGGTGTGAAATGTATGTGAGAAAACAATTAAGGTTTTGGAGTTATTTATTCTTCCGGATTAAGTTTTCTTACTAACTATTTTAATCATGCAAGATTCATTTCATGGCAAACAGTAATTGACTAAACCCTAATTCCTTAGTGATTTAATCTCCTCTAACCTAATCAACACCCAATTCCTTGGTCACTTATTATAGATTAGAGGGTTAGGTTCAATTCTATTTTATTAGTTACAAAAACCCATATTAACCAAATATAAGAGGATTATATGTCACGTATCCCGTTAAGTCCAAGTAATTAGTAGTTTAGGAGGAGTTTACTTTCAAGCTAGTATTCAAGTGAGATAACTTTTCCAAGAATCAACAAGAATTCATATAGAATAAAGGTTATTCTTCCGATATACACAGATTCAAGAGATGAAGAACGAAAGTAATCCTTGAAACTGAATCAATGCATTAATTAAAATAGAATGATAATAGTGTTAATCCATAGAAACAAATAGAGTTCCTAACCTTAACTAAAGAGATTTAGTGGCTCATGACTCAGAGAGAAAACTAGGGATCAGAAAATGTGAAAGTGCCTAAATGAGAAGATCCCCCTGAAGGGCCAAATCTTTTCCCTTTTATATCTCCTAATTTGATTTCAAACTAAAATAAAATAATAAATTCTAAATCTAAAAGATTTTGTTTGTAAATAAAAATAACTAAAACAAAATAAAATATAACAATTAAAATCCAAATCCATCTAAAGATGCTCCTTTGGGGAAAGTGGATCGGCGCTTAGCGCCCTAGGGGGCAGAAACTCCTCTTTCAATTCTGACTGGTTGGCGCTAAACGTCAGGCTAGGCGTTTAACACACTAGCGGGGAGAGATCTCCCTTGCTTTTCTGGCTTGCTGGCGCTAAATGCCCAGGTCTGTGTTTAGCACCAGCTTGGCAGATTCCAAACTCTTCTCTTTTCTTGGACACAAACTTTGCCAAACCAATCAAAACTTCACCTGAAATAATTGAAACATTAAAGCAACTCAAAGTAGCATCCAAGAGGTTTCAAACACTAAAATTTAATTAAAACTCAATAAATTTTTATCTAAAATAAATAGAAGATAGAGAAAAGATGCTTACGTATCAACAACGAATCAGACTCATATTTTATTTAATAAAGAGTTAGAGTTATAGGGGCATAGGTAGTAACACCTTACTTTTAGTATGCTCATAAGATGCTAGAAGTTGGATCATTATAAACAAGGGGTCATTTTTGTTAGCGTTATGATAATTTAGGTGCGAAATTAGTGGTTTACTCATTATTAGAATTAAAAAAAGAATAAAACATCAACCAAGACTAGTATTAATACTTAACTTACAAAGAGTGTGCTTCAGTAACAGTAAACTTCTCAAAGAAAAATACGTTCAACAACAGAGTTGGCAAATAGATCAAAAATTGCCAAATTGGTTCATTTAACTCGTAGAGAAAAGTGAAATGGGCTGAAAAATTAAGTCTGTTACCAAACAAAACCTGCCAAACCCTCAATGCTTAGTTCGCAGACCTTAGCAGGGCGGGGCAGGGCTGGCTGGCAAGCCCATCCCCAATCTTCTAATCCCATCCCAAATCAAATCCTTCTTTCTTGTGTCCTAAATCCTAAGTAAAATTCATTCATAATTTTCAATCAGCTGTTAAAAGTGCATTTGGTTTCCACTTTTATTTTTTATTTTTAGTGTTTTTTGTTTTTTGGATTCTGAAAAGGAAAAAGAGAAAATAGTAAAAATAATAAAATCCTATTTTTTATTTTTACGTCCTGTTTTTTCTTTTTTCTTCACAAAATTCTAAAAATAGAAAATATTAAAAATAAAAATAGAAAATAAAAATACAAACCAAACACACCCTAAGAATCTCTTGGTTCTCCTCTCCCACCCTCCATCAGACACTAGTAGTGTTTCAATGAGAGTCTCCACTATCAGCGTTTGTTCTCATGATGTAACGCCCTACCGCACAGAGTTTTATGCTTAAGTTATAAAACTGAGGTGGCAAGGTATTATGATCTCTAAAAGTAAAAAAAATCATATAATATAGTTGAAAAGGAAGTTTATCTAGGAGTCTTGAAGAAAAGTTATTGAATGACATACAAGCAGAACAACGCAACACTCACGATCAAATAAGCATATTAAGTTCATATAGGCATTCCTAATTAAAGCGCAAGCAAGCAATTCAAACATATGCATATGATGGAAGTCTATCCTATTGGCCGTGAGCTCACATGTCAGTTAAATTGCCAAAATTTGACACATCTAGTAGCTAACCCGGATATGGTCTCTAGGTTGCACATCCCCAGAAGGAACACAAACGAAGGAGAGTGCCTTTCCACATCAAAGAAGTGTGTGCCTTTCCACCTTCTCCTGGAGGAATTACGAAGGAGAGTGCCATTCCACATCGAAGGAGTGTGCCTTTCTACCTTACAACCAGAGAAAGATGTGGGGGAAAATGATACGAAGGAGAGTGCCTTTCCACTTCCCCACATTCACATCATGACAAGAGAGGGAATCCTCCATCCTCAACTTTCCACTCGATAAAGTTTTCAGTTAACTCACAGGTGGGATCACACCCAGACCTTGCCATCTCGGCCATTCCGGCCATACATAATCAGCGCCAATCTCAACATCCACCTCTCAATACAGTCACATCACGAATCAAATCTTATCATTCTCAATTCTGTCATTAATTATACATCATCATCAATTCTGCACTTCCTCAACCCCAATGTATCATTCCAAACCTTTCTTTACTTTCAAGTAACCTCCTTTTCATAGCTTAATCTCATCACTACACTTAAAAATAATATCTAGGGTCTAAAAGAGTAAAAATAGAGGTTTAGAGGTTCGAAATTAGATTTTAAAACATAAAATTCACTTTGCTGAAAACAGGGGTCTGGCGTACGCGTGGGTGCATTTCTCCCCTGCACGCGTACGCACACAACCTCTTGCGTACGTGGGATAGCTAACCCGAACCGAACACCCATGCCGTGTGGGAGGCTCGCGTACGGGTTATGCAGAGTTGGAAAAATCTTGAAGGCCGCAAAATTTCAGCTTTACACTCTAAACTTTCGATGGGCATAACTTTCTCATTTTAAAATATTTTCACCCGTTCTTTGAATGGTGTAAACTTCACGGATCAAGTTTTGTTATAAAGCAAGTTTAAAAGAAATTGAAGTTCCAGAAGCCAAGTTATGGCCCGCACAAGTTTAGTCAAAAACCAAGTTTTTACCAAAGATTTCTAAACCTCTATCTCACCAATTTCCTTTACCAAAACAAAAGTTCTACATTTCAAAATGACTCCAAACATACCCAACACAGCTCCATATTCAATCACAACCAACCATGCCTAAATTTGAACTACTTCATTCCACAAATTCTCAAATATACAAAACACAATTATCAATTTATCAACATTCATATGTTTACATTCACAATCCGCATCCATTAGCAACAAAATCATCAATCATCAATCTATTTTACCAACACCAACCACATTCCCATCAATGAATCATCCATCTGACCATAACTCATTATTTTAACATACATTGACAACTAAAATAATTAAACATGCTCCAAACACATATTCAACTTATCCTATAGTCATCTAGCCTAAGTTTTCATACAGCATTATATATTATCTACGAAAAATCAAAACCATACCTTAGTCGATTTCTCCCTAGCTCAGAACGTTACAATTCACCACTATTCCACAAAAACTAAGGCTCCAAACCTCTCCAAACAGAAAATTCAGCTACCAAATCCGAAGCTCAAGCTTTCAACTCCATAAATTTGCCACCAATACATATAATTCAATCTAATAATATATAAACACCACTAAATCAATATAAGGTTTTCTATATACACAATTTCACAAGGGTTAAAGAATTCTCACCTTACCAATGTAAAATTAGGACAAAGCCCATGGATTCTTGATAAACCCCAATTTTGTGGTTTATATTGTGTAGAATTTGGGGGGTTTTGTCAATATTTTTCACACTTATTCACAAAAATTGCATGGTTTTGTGTTCTCTTCCTAATATTGCTTCATGATGGAAAACATGCTTTTTTTACCTTAGAATTACTATATTTTGATCTCCTTTTATTACCATTCGATGCCGTGACGTATTTGTTGAGTGATTTCAGAATTTATAGGGCAAGAATGACCTAGAAAAGAGAAAGAAAGCATGCACAAGTGGAAGGAACATGAAGATTTGGATTTTGGGAATTTCAGCATGGGCGCGCATGCGCACCTCGCGCGCACGCGTGGATGTGGACAGCTGGAAGTGGCGCGCGTAGATCGGCGCATCTACGCAGATTAGAGAAATCCACACCGGCACGCACGCGTACATGGTGCGCACGCGTGGATCGCAAAATCAATCGGCGCGCACGCACGCATGGCGCGTACGCGCGACAAGCTGCACATGACCTCATTAAAGGAAATCGTGCCTGGCAATTTCTGAGGCTCAAGAGGCCCAAATTCAAGCTGGTTCTGCATGGAAAAGACCCAAAGATGCTAGGGGGAAAGGGGGGATCATTCATTCACACTAAGACACAATTTTTAGCTAGTTTTTAGGTTTTTGTTCTTCCAGAGAGAGAAACCCTTGTTCTTCTCTAGATCTAGTTTGATTTGATCTTCTCTTGTTGAATTCTGAATTGGATCTTGTTGATTACTAGTTTTGATTGCTTAATTTGAATTCCTTAGTATAATTTTGTTTAAATCTTGTGTTAGATTTATGTTTTCTTGTCACTTGTCATTTTCTACCCATTTTGTGAATCTTATGGATCTTGAATTGTTAATGTTATATTGATGATTTTCATGATTAATTATGTTGATTGAGTGAATTTACATTGATAATTGTTAGTGGGTACTTGTTAATTTCAATTTAGTTGCAATTTGAATATGTCTTTTAGTAATGCTTACCATGTGTTTGATGAAATGTTTCCTTTGATTATAGAGTAGTTCTCTTTACTCTTGGCCTAGGCTAAGGGAATTGGATAAACTTGAGTCATTGGGTCTAATGGATTTGATGATTTGGAAACCTTTAGTGGTCAATTTGATAACCATTGACACTAGCCTACTACTAAGTCAATTAGTAGCTAGGTTGGACCTTATGGGTTGATGTTGACTAAACCATTTAATATACTTCAAGTATAGAAGTAAACTTAATGAGTTTGGTTCCTCATAATTGTCAAGATATGGTTATTAGACAAGGATGGTGACCCCAATTCCCATGTCTAGCTAAGAGTTGCTTTTATTATTCATATTTGAAAACCCAAAAATCCTAATTGCTTTGTCTTAGTTATAGTTATTTGTTTAGTTTTAGAGCAGAATTATATTGGATGTTATCTTATTAGTTTGGAATTGCTCACATCTTGCTTTACTCACTTGAATTAGTTTCTTGCACTTCAAGATTACTTGCTTGTTAGGATTCTTAGTTTAATTTCTTGCTCATGACTTGCAACCCCGGAATTCTAACCAATGTTCATGCACATGTTTGCCCATTCCTTGTGAGACGACCCGAGGTTTGAATACTTCGGTTACTTTTATTAGGGTTGAACTTGTGACAACCAATTCCTTCAAAATTTGATTCGCGGATTATTTTTCGGTTGAGGGCTATACTTGCAACGCAAAAATCTTGTGAAATTCCTTACCGACGGTATTCCTCCGATCAAATTTTTGGCGTCGTTGCCGGGGAGTGGTTGCAACATATGCCTTGATATTGGTTATGTGAATATGTGAATAGTGTAGATAGTTTACTTGCTTTCAATGCTTAGCTATAGTTTAGATTTCTTTTGTATGTGTGCTATGACTCCCAAGCTCGATGACTCGGTCTCAACCGAATTCTAGCTTAGCCGAGTTTGACCCTGAGATTGAAAGAACTTTGTTACACACTCGGCAAGCTAGACGGCGGTTGGACTATACAGCCAGTGCTTTGGCCTCTCTTGAGGAACATACCGAATCACTAGACGATACCGAGAGTGACTTGGAGTCTGTTACTTCCTATTCTTCTGTTGGCACTACTAATACATCTTTGCATCCTATAGGTAAACCATACATGGCAGAGCCACGACGGATCACTTTGCATGAGCAAGGGGCTCCGGATATCATACTTCAACCTTTGCAAGAAGGGTATCGCAACCTTGATCCAAACTTTGAGTTGAAGAGTAGCTTGATAAATCTACTTCCTAAATATCACGGGTTACCGGGTCAAGACCCCATCAGACATCTAAGAGAATTTCAAGTTGCTTGTTCTACGGCTCGAAGGCATGGAGCCGATGAGGTGGCTATTATAGTTTTTGCCTTCCCTTTCTCTCTTGAAGGGCAAGCAAAGACATGGTTCTATTTGCAACCGGATGAGATTGTGACCAATTGGGATTTCTTGAGAAGAGAGTTTCTAGATAAATTCTTTCCACCGGAGAATACCGACTACATCCGGAAGGAGATCTCGGGTATAATGCAAAAGGACCAAGAGAGTTTGTATGAGTATTAGACTCGGTTCAATAGGCTATTGGAATCTTGTCCACACCATGGATTGAACACTCACTTGCTCATTAGTTACTTCACCGGAGGTCTTTGTGCGGAAGATAGAAGATTGCTCACCGCTTCTAGTGGTGGTTCTCTTTCAAAAAATAAGATGGAAGGAGAAGCTTGGAGCTTGATAAATGATGTTGCCGAGGCTACACAACATGTAAGGGTGAGAAGTAATCCTCTCAAGGGTGTGGTAGAACCATCCCCTTTCGAAGCAAGCTTAACCAAGGCGCTGGGGGATATGACCACTATCCTCACGCAAATACAAAAAGAAGGAATACTACTCCATCCAAGCCATCCAAGCCCCACCCCAAGTTGCTCAACTTGAAAGCCCTCCTAGAATTTGTGGTTTGTGCTCTAGCACCACACATTACACCGATCAATGTCATTAAATTTAAGAGGAGCATGCCCTTGTTGTGGCCAATGTGAATTACAACAACCGTCCGCCCTATCCTTCTCAAAGCCAAAACAACTACTCTCATGGTAGTAATCAAAATCAAGGGTTGAGGGATAATACACAAGGGAACAATCAAAACCAAAGATGGAATAACTCTTCTTCTTACTATCACAACAACCAATCTTCATCTCAATACAACCATAACAACAACAACTACCAAGCCAACCAAAATTACCACAACCAAAACCAAAACAACTACACCAAATACCAAGCACCACACCATAGGCAACAATCCAACCAAGCCTCTTCATCTTCCAACAATCAAGTTGATGAGCTTAGAGCTACCATGGAGAAACAAGAGGAGAAACATGAGTGCTCAACTAGCCAATCTCACTAACATGATTTCAAGGTTATCCATGTCCTGCACCTCCAACAACAACACCAACCAACCCTCAAGCTCTTCTAACTTTCCATCCCAACCCCTTCCAAACCCCAAGGGCGGTCTCAATGCCATCACTCTACGGTCGGGAACTACATTGGAGGAGATACCTCCTAGGGTCATGGAAGACATTCATGAGGAAGAAGTGGTTGTTGAAGCTCCGCATGAAGAAGATAAGGTAGACAAAATGCATGAGGAAGAAGGAGTAAGCCTTAAGGAACCCAAGAGGAAAGCTATAGTGGATGAGTCCATTCCTATCCCATTCCCTTCCATGGTGAAGAAAGCAAAGAAGACTCTAGAATTCTATTTAAACATGCTTCAAGTGTTCAAGAAAGTTGAGGTAACCATACCACTTCTTGATGCTATCCAACAAATACCGAAGTATGCAAAATTTTTGAAAGACTTGTGTACACACAAGGACAGGATAGGAGAGTTGGAGGCATTATCCTTGGGTAGTTCAATTTCTTTCTTGATGGAGCCAATTCCAAAAAAATGTGGTGACCCTGGGCCTTGTCGTATTGGTGGGCGCACTTTTCATGCCACTCTCTATCTTCGTGCAGTTGAATTTAGCTCCATTAAAGAAGTCGGCGGCGAAGTTTGCCTTAGCCGATAAAAGTGTGATCACTGTGATGGGAATAACAGAAGATGTACTTGTGGTGATCAAGGACTTGGTCTTTCCGGTTGACTTTTACATCCTTGAAATACCTCCAACAGAAAATAGAAGCTCATCCTCCGTTCTACGTGGTAGACCCTTCCTTAAGACCTCTAAATTCAAGTTAGATGCCTTCACCGGCACATATTCCTTTGAGGTCGGAGACAAGACTATCAAGTTCAATTTGTAAGAAGCCATGAAGCACCCTCCCAAAGAGCATTCTGTTCTCCGATGTGATGTAATCGATGAAGTGGTGGTAGAAGTATGAAAAGAAGACCACAACAAGTTATGCTACCCTATTGTTGAAGGAACGGATGACCAAGAGGGTGAACAAGAGAAAGTTGTTGAAAATGAACTCCGTGAGCTTGTTGAAAAAGAACCTCAGCTTGAGGCAAAGAGTGAACTGAAGCCTCTTTCATCTCATTTGAAGTATGCTTTCTTAGAGGACAACCAAAAGTTTCCAGTCATTATTGCTAGTGAGGTTTCTAGTGAAGAAGAAGGAAAGCTCCTAGATGTTCTAAGAAAGTACAAGAAGGCAATTGGTTGGAGCCTAGCCGATATTGTGGGGATTGACCCCCGCAAGTGCATGCATCGTATCTTTCTCCAATAGGGAGCTCGGCCGGTTAGGCAACCACAAAGGAGGCTCAACCCGACCATCCTTGATGTGGTAAAGAAGGAGGTCACTAGGCTACTTGAGGCAGGTATCATATACCCAATTTCTGACAGTGAGTGGGTGAGACCGGTCCAGGTTGCTCCCAAGAAATCAGGCATAACTGTGGTTAAAAAGGATGATGGTGAAGTGGTCACCAAGAGAGTATAAAATGCGTGGTGAGTGTGCATCGATTATAGAAGATTGAACACCGCTACAAGGAAGGACCACTACCCTTTGCCCTTTATCGATCAGATGTTGGACCGTTTGGCAGGTAAATCCCATTATTGCTTTCTTGATGGATTCACTGGTTACTTCCAGATTCACATTGTCCCTGAGGATCAAGAAAATACCACATTCACTTGTTCTTTTGGCACCTTTGCTTACGAAAGGATGCCATTTGAACTATGCAATGCACCTGCTACTTTTCAGCGGTGTATGACGAGTGTTTTTTCTGATCTAATGGAGAATTGTCTGGAAGTCTTTATGGATGACTTCAGTGTTTATGGAACTTCATTTTATTGTTGCTTAGAGAACTTGGCCAAGGTCTTAGCTAGATGTGTTGACACTAACCTTGTCTTGAATTTTGAAAAATGTCACTTTATGGTAAGACAAGGTATAGTGTTAGGACATGTAGTGTCTAAGGAAGGCATTTCTGTAGACCCGGCCAAGGTTGATGTTATCACCACTTTACCTCACCCCTCATCTGTGAGGGAGGTCCGCTCGTTTTTGGGACATGCAGGATTTTACAGGCGCTTTATTAAAGATTTCAGCAAGATTGCTTTGCCATTGTCGCGCCTACTGGTGCAAGAAATTGTGATCACACTTTTCACAACTCCGCACAAGTAACCAACAAGTGCACTGGGTCGTCCAAGTAATACTTTACGTGAGTAAGGGTCGACCCCACGGAGATTGTCAGCTTGAATCAAGCTATGGTTATCTTGTATATCTTAGTCAGGAGATTAATGATTAAATTGATTTTGTTTATGAAAAGTAAATAACATAAAATAGATGGTACTTGTGATTCAGTAATGAGGAACAGGTTGAGGTTCTGGAGATGCTCTGTCGTCTGAATCTCTGCTTTCCTACTGTCTTCTTCTCCAAACACGCATGGTTTCCTTCAATGGCAAGCTGTATGATCCTCTCGGATGAAAAATACCAGGTACGATCTCTGCACGGCTATTCAACTATTGGATTTCTCGTCTCGGATGAAAAATACCAAGTACAGCTACCGCACGGCTAATCATCTGTCGGTTCCTGCTAGCGTCGGAATAGAATCCTTGTCCTTTTGCACACTGTCACTGCGCCCAACATTCGCAAGTTTGAAGCTCGTCACAGTCATCCCTTTCCAGATCCTACTCGAAATACCACAGACAAGGTTTAGACTTTCCGGATTCTAGGAATGCTGCAAATGATTCTAGCCTATACCACGAAGATACTAATCTTATGGACTCGGTCCGTGTATTAGATATCCAAGAGATACGCACTCAAGCTGTCGCCCAATGACTACGTTGAGCTCAGATAGAACGGGAGTGGTTGTCAGACACGCATTCATAGAATTGAGAATAATGATGAGTGTCACGGATCATCACACTCTCTATATTGAAGTACGAATGAGTATCTTAGAATAGAATAAAGCGTGATTGAATAGAAAACAGTAGTAATTGCATTAATCCATTAAAAAATAGCAGAGCTCCTCACCCCCACCTATGGGGTTTAGAGACTTATGCTGTAGAAGATACAATATGAAGTGTAAAATGTCATAAGGTACAAAATGAATCTTTAAAAGTAGTTTTTATACTAGACTAGTAACTTAGGTTTACAGAAAATGAGTAACTAAGTGCAGATAGTGCAGAAATCCACTTTCGGGACCCACTTGGTGAGTGTTTGGACTGAGCTTTCAAGATTTCACGTGCATATGCCTCAAGTTGGAGTTAAACGCCACCCTGGGTGCTAAAATGGGTGTTTAACGCCAAGAATTATGCCAGTTCTGGCGTTTTATGCCAGAAAGTTTTTGGCTGGTTTTGAACGCCAGTTTGGGCCATCAAATCTCGGACAAAGTATGGACTATTATATATTTCTGGAAAGCCCAAGATGTCTAATTTCCAACGCAATTGAGAGCGCACCAATTGGGCTTTTGTAGCTCTAGAAAATCCACTTCGACTGCAGGAGGGTCAGAATCCAACAGCATCTGCAGTCCTTTCTCAGCCTCTGAATCAGATTTTTGCTCAGGTTCCTCAATTTCAGCCAGAAAATACCTGAAATTACAAAAAAACACACAAACTTATAGTAAAGTCCAGAGATGTAATTTTTAAATAAAAACTAATAAAAATATAATAAAAAGTAATTAAAACATACTAAAAACATACTAAAAACAATGCCAAAAAGGGTATTGATTCTCCTAGTTTAGTATGTTGATTCTTGAACACAACTACTTTATGAGTCTTGGCCGTGACCCTAAGCATTTTGTTTTCCAGTATTACCACCGGATACATAAATGCCACAGACACATGACTGGGTGAACCTCTTTAGATTGTGACTCAGCTTTGCTAGAGTCCCCAGTTAGAGGTACCCAGAGCTCTTAATTACACTCTTTTGCTTTAGACCATGACTTTAACCACTCAGTCTCAAGCTTTTCACTTGGACCTTCATGCCACAAGCACATGGTTAGGGACAGCTTGATTTAGCCACTTAGGCCAGGATTTTATTCCTTTGGGCCCTCCTATCCATTAATGCTCAAAGCCTTGGATCCTTTTTACCTTTGCCTTTTGGTTTAAAGGGTTATTGGCTTTTTTTGCTTGCTTTTTCTTTTTCCTTCTCTTTTTTTTTGCAAGCTTTGTTTTTCACTGCTTTTTCTTGCTTCAAGAATAAATTTTTGTAATTTTTCAGATTATCAATAACATTTCTCTTTTTTTCATTATTCTTTCAAGAGCCAACAATTTTTAACATTCATAAACAATAAATTCAAAAATATGCACTGTTCAAGCATTCATTCAGAAAACAAAAAGTATTGCCACCACATCAAAATAATTAGACTAATTTCAAGATAAATTTCGAAGCTATGCACTTCTTGTTCTTTTGCAAATAAAAACATTTTTTATTTAAGAAAGGTGAGGGATTTATGGAATCATTCATAACTTTAAGACATGGACTCTAAACTTTATTGATCATGGAATAAAAATAAGACATAAAATAAACATAAAAGCAGACAAATAATAATAAAAGGAAGGAAATTAAAGACATAAAAATAAATGACTCTAATACTAATGCTTATGTAACTCTTAAAATAAGTTTCTAATAATAAAAGTTATCACAGAGTTAGGACTCAACAACCTTGATTTTGAGGGGTAGGTGCTCCTTCAATCTGTGGGACGTCTAACTCTTCAAGGGACAGCTTCTGACGCTTTAGCTCCTGTATTTCATGCCCTTGTTTCTCTTGTTCTATGAGCATTTTGCAGAGCATGCTATTTTGATTCTGCTGCTCTTCTTTGAGTTGATTCATAGCTTCTTGCAGCTTGGTGATAGATGCTTCTAAGCGGGCCCAATAATCAAATTGAGGAATTTCTGGGAGGAGCTCATGCGCCCCCCTCTTGATGAGGTTATCCTGAATTTGAGGTCCATCCATCACTTTTTTGGTGATTGAGCGTTCAACTGCAATGTATTCATCCACACCCATCTGTACCCCCGTATCTTTGCATAACAGACTAATCAAGCTTGGGTAGGCCAATTTGGCCTCAGTGGATTCCTTGTTTGCAAACATGTAAATTTCAATAGGGATCAGCTGATGAATCTCTACCTCCTTCCCCAGTATAATACAGTAAATCATCACTGCTCTCTTGACAGTGACTTCAGATCGGTTGCTGGTTGGGAGTATAGAACGCCCAATAAAATCCAACCAACCTCTAGCAACTGGTTTGAGATCACCTCTCTTTAGTTGGTTTGGGACACCTTTTGAATTAGTAATCTACTTGGTTCCAAGGAGGCATATATCCTCTAGAACTTGATCTAGCCTTTTGTCCTTGGCCATTCTCCTATTAAAGTACTCTGGATCATCTTGTAGTTGAGGAAGTTTAAGAACCTCTCTCACTTTGTCAAAGTGGAAGTAAATAACCTTCCCTCTGACCATAGTCCGAAAGGAGTAGAAAGCAGTTCCTTCTAATCTTTGCTTTTCTGTCATCCACAGATTTGCATAAAATTCTTGGACCATGTTTCTTCCAACATGTATCTCAGGATTAGCCAGGACTTCCCAGCCCCTGTTTTGAATTTGCTCTTGGATCTCCGGGTATTCATCTTCTTTCAGATTGAACCTAACTTCTGGGATCACTGATCTTCTGCTCACAATCTTGAAATAATGGTCTGCATGTTCTTTGCTGCAGAAGTTCTCATGCATCCATCGTGGTTTTGAATTACTTTCTTTCTTCTCTCTTGAAGCGGTTTGTCTTCCTTTGGGTGCCATGAGATTGGTTTGTTTTATCTCAGAGATCACAGAAATCACACCAAACTTAGAGATTTACTTGCCCTCAAGCAAAATAAATAGAAAGAAGACGAATAGAGGGAGAGAAGGATTTGAATGATAGAGTAAAGAGGATCGCCGAATTTATAAATAGAGAGAAGGGAGGGTAGGGGTTCGAAATTTTTAGAAAAAGATATGATTTGAAAGATATAATTGATAAAAGATAAACATGATATGGAAAAAAAAAAGAGAAGATTGTTTTCAAAATTTAAGAGATATGAAAAAGATATGAGGAAGTTGGATCTGAATTTTTGTTTATACATCTAAGAAATAAAAGATGACATGAATGAGTTAAAAAGATTTGAAAAGAAATTGGAAATATGAATGAGTTTTTAAAAAGGAATTGAAAAGAGTTGAAAAAAGAATCAAGAAGAATTTATAAGATTATAAATTTTTGTGAATGGAAATTAAAAAATGAATGTTTGTAATGTTTGGATGCAGAAAATTTCGATTTAAAACATGAAAATTTGAAAAAATTCAATTGGAAACAAATGCAGTCCTTCTTTACTGGGCGTTTTTCTGAACGCCCAGAATGCTGCCAATTCTGGCGTTAAACGCCCAGAATGCTGCCCATTCTGGCATTTAACACCCATAATGATATCTTTATTGGCGTTAAACGACCAGAATGGTAGCCATTCTGGCGTTTAACGCCCAAATTGCCTCTTTACTGGCGTTTTAACGCCAATGAGCTCTTTTTCTCTGTGATTCCTCTGCTTTATGTTCTGAACCTTTATTTCCTTGACTTGTTTATTGAAAAAGCATTAACAAACATGAATAATAAAATTAAATGGACTTATATAATTGTTATAAACATCTAATTTTTTTGTAATGGCTGGCTTGCCTCCCAGCAAGCGCTTCTTTACTGTCTTTAGCTAGACTTTTACTGAGCTGTTAATTTAGTCTCAGTTTTGAGCATTCTTGCTCAACATTTCCTTCAAGATAATGTTTGATTCTCTATCCATTAACAATGAATTTTTTGTCAGAATCAACATCTTAAAGCTCTACATATCCATATGGTGACACGCTTGTAATCACATATGGTCCCCTCCACCGGGATTTCAATTTTCCCGGGAACAATCTGAGCCTAGAGTTAAATAGTAGGACTTTCTGTCCTGGCTCAAAGACTCGAGATGACAATCTTTTGTCATGCCATCTTTTTGATTTCTCTTTATAAATTTTAGCATTTTTGAAAGCATTGAGTCTGAACTCCTCCAGCTCATTCAACTGGACTAATCTCTTCTCTCTAGCTACCTTAGCATCAAGGTTTAGGAACCTGGTTGCCTAGTAGGCCTTGTGTTCCAGTTCCACTGGTAGATGACATGCTTTTCCATACACAAGCTGGTATGGAGAGGATCCTATAGGGGTCTTGAATACTATTCTGTATGCCCACAGAGCATCATCCAGACTTCTTGCCCAATCCCTTCTACGGGTACTTACAGTCCGTTCCAGGATTCGTTTTAGTTCTCTATTTGAGACTTCAGCCTGCCCATTTGTCTGTGGATGATATGGAGTGGCCACTTTATGGTTAATTCCATATCGGACCAGAGCAGAGTCAAGCTATTTATTGCAGAAATGAGTGCCTTCATCACGGATTAGTATCCTAGGGACACCGAACCTGCTGAAGATATGCTTCTGGAGGAACTTCATCACTATTTTAGTATCAGTAGTGGGTGTTGCAATTGCCTCTACCCATTTAGATACATAGTCTACTGCCACCAGAATATAAGTGTTTGAGTATGATGGTGGAAAAGGCCCCATGAAGTCAATACCCTATACATCAAACAACTCAATCTCTAAGATCCCTTACTGAGGCATGGCATAACCGTGATGCAGATTACCAGCTCTCTGGCAACTATCACAATTACGTACAAACTCTCGGGAGTCTTTATAGAGAGTAGGCCAGTAGAAGCCACATTGGAGAACCTTTGTGGTTGTTCGCTCACCTCCAAAATGTCCTCCATATTGTGATCCATGGCAATACCATAGGATTTTCTGTGTCTCTTCTCTAGGCATGCATCTATGGATCATTCCGTCTGCAAAGCTCTTAAAGAGATATGGTTCATCCCATAAGTAGTACTTTTCATCAGTAACCAATTTTTTCATTTGCTGCTTACTGTACTCCTTAGGTATGAATCTCATAGCTTTATAGTTTGCAATGTCTGCAAACCACGGTACTTCCTGAATGGCAAAGAGTTGATCATCCGGAAAGGTTTTAGAGATCTCAGTAGGAGGGAGGGATGCTCCTGTTACTGGTTCTATCCGGGACAGGTGATCTGCTACTTGGTTCTCTGTCCCTTTTCTGTCTCTTATCTCTATATCAAACTCTTGCAGAAGCAACACCTATCTTATGAGTCTGGGTTTTGAATCCTGCTTTGTGAGGAGATATTTTAGAGCAGCATGGTTAGTGTACACAATCACTTTTGATCCTACTAAATAAGACCTGAACTTGTCAATGGCATAAACTACTGCAAGCAACTCCTTTTCTGTGGTTGTGTAATTCTTCTGCGCGTCATTTAAAACACGGCTAGCATAATAAATGACATGCAGAAGCTTGTCATGCCTCTGGTGCAGAAATGACTGGTGCTATGACCAGCTTAGCTTTCAGAGTCTCAAATGCCTGCAGACACTCTGTGTCAAAGATAAATGGCGTGTCAGCAGCTAGCAGATTGCTCAGAGGTTTTGTAATTTTTGAAAAATTCTTTATAAACCTCCTATAGAATCCTGCATGCCTCAGAAAGCTTCTGATTTCCTTAACATTGGTAGGTGGTGGTAATTTTTCAATTACCTCTACCTTAGCTTGATCCACCTCTATTCCCTTATTTGAAATTTTGTGCCCAAGGACAATTCCTTCAGTCACCATGAAGTGACATTTTTTCCAGTTTAAAACCAGGTTAGTCTCTTGGCACCTTCTCAGAACAAGTGCTAGATGGTCAAGACAGGAGCTGAATGAGTCTCCAAATACTGAGAAGTCATCCATGAAGACTTTCAGAAATTTCTCTACCATATTAGAGAAGATAGAGATCATGTACCTCTAAAAGGTTGCAGGTGCATTGCACAGACCAAATGGTATCCTTTTGTAGGCAAATACTCCAGAAGGACATGTGAATGCTGTTTTCTCTTGGTCCTGAGGATCTACTGCAATTTGGTTGTAACCTGAATAGCCATCCAAAAAGCAGTAGTATTCATGACCTGCTAGTCTCTCTAGCATCTGGTCTATGAATGGTAAAGAAAAATGATCCTTTCTGGTGGCTGTATTGAGTCTTCTGCAGACAATACACATACACCACCCGGTAACTGTTCTTGTAAGAATCAGTTCATTTTTTTCATTATGAACCACTGTCATGCCTTCCTTCTTGGGGAAAACTTGGACAGGGCTCACCCAGGGGCTATCAGCCAGCCTCTAGTAGCTTAGTGACCTCTTTCGGCACCACCTCCTTCATGGCTGGATTCAGCCGCCTCTGTGGTTGAACCACTGGCTTAGCATCATCCTCCAATAGGATCTTGTGCATGCATCTGGCTGGGCTAATGCCCTTAAGATCACTTATGGACCACCCAAGAGCTGTCTTGTGTGTCCTTAGCACCTAAATTAATGCTTTCTCTTATTGTGGTTTAAAAGTAGAGCTGATGATCACAGGAAAAGTATCATTTTCTCTCAGAAATGCATATTTCAGGGATGGTGACAGTGGTTTGAGCTCGGGTTTAGGAGGCGTCTCCTCTTCCTGAGGAGTTTTCAGAGGTTCTTCTATTTTCTCTGGTTCCTCCAGATCAGGCTGAACATTTTGAAAAATATTCTCTAGCTCTGATTCGAGACTCTCAGTCATATTGACCTCTTCCACCAAGGAGTCAATAATATCAACGCTCATGCAGTTTTTTGATGTGTCTGGATGCTGCATAGCTTTGACAGCATTCAACTTGAATTCATCCTCATTGACTCTTAGGGTTATCTCCCCTTTTTGGACATCAATGAGGGTTCATCCAGTTGCTAGGAAAGGTCTTCCTAGAATCAGAGTTGCACTCTTATGCTCCTCCATTTCCAGTACTATAAAGTCAGTGTGAAAGGTAAATGGCCCAACCTTGATAATCATGTCCTCAATTACACCTGATGGAATCTTAATGGAGCCATCAGCAAGTTAGAGGCATATCCGGGTTGGTTTAACTTCATCAGTCAAACCAAGCTTTTTGATAGTGGATGCAGGTATTAAGTTGATACTTGCCCCAATATCACATAGAGCTGTCTTCATACAAGCACCCTCTAATGTGCATGGTATCATAAAGCTTTCGGGATCTTTAAGCTTCTCTGGTAAGCTTTTCAGAATGACTACACTGCATTCTTTAGTGAGGAAACTTTTTCAGTTTCTCTCCAATCCTTCTTATGACTTAAGATCTCTTTCATGAACTTAGCATAAGAGGGTATTTGCTCAAGTGCCTCTGCAAACGGAATCTTTATTTCAAGAGTCCTGAGATAGTCTGCAAAGCGGCAAATTGTTTATCCTATTCCGCTTGACGGAGTTTCTGAGAATAAGGCATCTTGGCTTTATATTCTTCAACCTTAGTTACTGCAGGCTTATTTCCTACAGGAGGGGTTGGAGAAGCCTGCTTAAGGGGGTTGTTATCAGCACTTGTAGGTGTCTGACCCCTTACTGGCGTTTGAACGCCAGAAGTGGGTGCTGCATGGGCATTTAACGCCAGATTGCCACCGTTTTCCGGCGTTTGAACGCCAGATTTGGCTACCCATTGGGCGTTTAACGCCACTTTTTCACCCTTTTCTGGCATTTGAACGCCAGAATCATTCCTCTCTGGGCTCTCACTGTCCTTAGAGGGATTTTGGGTAGTGGGTTGGTCATCCTCTGTCAGTTGTTCCTTTCTTGGCTTTCTTCTGCCTTGAGTTGAAGTATTCAATGTCTTCCCACTCCTTAAATGAACAGCTTGGCATTCTTCTGTTATCTATTTAGATAGCTTCTGTCTTGTCTGATTTAATTATTTTTCCATATTCTGGTTAGCATCTTTGGTTTCTTGCCGCATCTCTTTAAATTCTGCTAACTGTTTTGTTATAGAAAATAGTTGCTGATTGAGTTCAACAATTTGTTCTGGAGGACTAAGTTCAGTGGATATTGCCTCAGCCTCTTCTTTCATGGAGGATTCACTACTTAAGTACAGGTGCTGATTTCTAGCAACTGTATCAATGAGCTCTTGAGCCTCTTCAATTGTCTTTCTCATATGTATAGATCTACCAGCTGAGTGGTCTAAAGATATCTGGGCCTTTTCTATAAGCCCATAGTAGAAGATGTCTAACTGCACCCATTCTGAAAATATTTTAGAGGGGCATTTCCTTAGCATCCCTCTGTACCTCTCCCAGGCATTATATAGAGATTCATTATCCTCTTGTTTAAAGCCTTGGATGTCCAGCCTTAGCTGTGTCATTGACGTTAGGATTTTTGCTAGTAAAGAATTTTGTAAAAATAGTCGCGTTATAGATATAGTTTCTAAACCAACAGAAATCCCTTCGTACAAATGTTTTGGTTGTCACAAGTAACAAACCCCTTAAAAATTGATAACCAAAGTATTTAAACCTCGGGTCATCTTCTGAAGGAACTGCAGGGAAGTATGTTATTATTATTGGTTATGAAGATTGTAAATTGAGGTTTTTAAGATGAGAAACAAGTAATTTAAATTACAATTGAAATAAGTAAAAGACTGTAAAGTAAATAAA
Source organism: Arachis hypogaea (assembly GCF_003086295.3). NCBI lineage: Eukaryota > Viridiplantae > Streptophyta > Magnoliopsida > Fabales > Fabaceae > Arachis > Arachis hypogaea. Next base: position 51,142,206 of record NC_092054.1, read on the forward strand.
TAACTGTAAAATAAACTTTTGGCAAGGTATGAGAAATTAGAAGTCTTATCCTAGTTATCCTTATCAATGATGATGAAGATTGAATCTTAATTCCACTCAGTTATTCTTTACTTAAAGTAAAGAAAGGTCAAGTGACTAATCAGTTTGATCTTCAAATCCTAGTTAGTCCCTAAGAAAAGATTGGGATTATTGAAGTTCAATTCAATTAGCAAAGATAACAATTATCAATCATGTTTGAGTTTGATAACTCCTGAGTTACTGATTTCTTAACCAAGACCAAAAAGGGAAAAGTAAATCTACTGGAATAAAAATGTCTTCAGATTGGAAGCAGCAGTAACATAAATAAAAGAAAGCAATCATAAACTGAAATACCTCAAATAACATTAATTCAAAGAGTAATCTGTAACATAGAAGAATTCATAAACTAAATTGAGAAGATAAATAAAAAGGGAATATTGAACCTGATAAAAAGAGATAATCCTGAAAGCGAATAAAATCCTAAATCTAAATCCTAAAAGAGAGAGGAGAGAACCTCTCCCTCAAAACTACTTCTAAATCATGAAAAGTAACTAATTAGAGACTCTCCTCCGAATCGATGCATTCCCTCACTTCATAACCTCTTATCTGTGCCTTCTGGACTTGGATTTGGGCCAAAAAGGGCTTCAGAAATCGCTGGGAGTGTTTTCTGTAATTTCTGGTACGTGGCCTCTGTCATGCGTCCGCATGGGTCACGCGGTCGCGTCAATTGGAGTTTTCCTTGCCACGCGGTCGCTTCAGTCATGCGTCCGCGTCAATCATGCGGTCGCGTCACTACCATTTCGTGCTGGCATGCGGCCGTGTCGTCCATGCGACCGCGTCACTGCCAGTTTCTTCAAAAAATCCATTTTGTGCTTTCTTTCCATTTTTGTATGTTTTCTTTCCATCCTTTAAGTCATTCCTGCCTTAGAAGATCTGAAACTACCCAACACACGAATTATGGCATCGAATGGAAATAAAGGGTAATTAAAATAATTACTTTTAAAGCATAGAAAACATGTTTTTCACATTCATCACATAATAAGGAAGGGAAAGTAAAACCATACAATTTATATGAATAAGTGAGTGAAGGATTGAATAAATCACTTAAATTAGGCACAAAATATATCATAAAATATGGGTTTATCAGTCATCCTTTTTGGAGGAAAATATTGATTCAGGAATTTGTCTGATAACTGTTTCCATGTTCTTATGCTTGCTGTGGGTTGGTTATTTAACCACCTCTTAGCTTGATCTTTTACAGCAAATAGAAACAGTAATAATCTGTAGACATCCTGATCTACTTCCTTATCACGTAATGTGTCAGCAATTTGTAAGAACTGTGCCAGAAACTCAGTGGGTTCTTCCTGTGGAAAACCGGAATACTAGCAATTTTGCTGCACCATGATAATGAGATGAGGGTTTAGCTCAAAATTACTGGCTCTTATGGGTGGTATACAGATACTACTCCCATATGCAGCAGTAGTGGGGTTAGCAAATGACTCCAGAGTCCTTCTGGACTGTTCATTTCCACTTAGGCTCATGATGGAGAAAGGGAGATGATGTGAATTGCAAATAAAATATATTTTTGTTTTTATTTTATTTAATTAAGGATAAACTGAATTAAAAAGGAAATAAGATAAAATAAAATAAAATAATTGGAAAATAGAATATAATTTTCAAAAACTAAAAAAAATAAAATAAAAAAATTAGAATACCAAAATGATTAATTAATTAAAAAGATTTGAAAAAATTTGGATATGATTTTCGAAAAAAATGAAGAGAGAGAAAGTGGTTAGGGAGTTTTGAAAAAGATATGTCTTAAAATTAAAGATGCTTGTAAAAATAAATAAGTGAAAGAAAAAATTTGAAAAAGATATGATTTTAAAATTTGAAGATTGAAACTTTCTCAACAAGGAAACACCAAACTTAAAATTTTTCAATAAAAATAATAAAATAGTACAAGTAATTCGAAAACTATGAATAAGAAAAATATTTTGAAAAATTTTATAAGAGATTTTCGAAAAATAATGAAAGAAATTTGAAAAAGAATTTTTTTGAAAAGGAATTAAGAAGATAAATTTTTAAAATTGAAATTTTAACTTTCCTAACAAGAAACTACCAAATTTTAAAAATTTTGACTAAGTTAACCTAAGGAGTTCGAAAATAATGAGAAAATAAAGGAAAAGATATATTATTGAATTTTTGAATTTAATGAGGAAAGAGAAAAATAATAAAATGACACCAAACTTAGAATTTTTAGATCAAAACAAAGAAAGCAAACAAGAAAAGTTTGAATGTCAAGATGAACACCAAAAACACTTTGAAGATCAAGACGAATACCAAGAACAAATTTTGGAAATTTTTAAGAAAATAGAAACACAAAGGACACCAAACTTAAAGAATTTTTATACTTTGGACACTAATAATTCGAAATTGCACAAGAAAAACAAGAAAAGACACAAAACATGAAAAAATAAAGATCAAACAGGGAAAATAAACAAGAACAACTTGAAGATTAAGAAAGAACTAAGAACATATAATTTGAAAAATTGAAAGAAAAATAAAATCATGCAACTGACACAAAACTTAAAACATGAAAATAAACTCAAACAAAAGACTAAATTATGAGTTTATTGGTTTTAAAAATTTTCGAAAATAATTTAAAAAAATAAAATATGAATTTTAAAATTTTAACCAAAAACAATAATAGAAGACTCAATTTTAGTGACTCTAAACCAGAAAGATAAATTTTTTTTAATCTAAGCAACAAAATAAACCGTCAGTTGTCCAAACTCGAACAATCCCCAGCAATGGCGCCAAAAACTTGGTGCACAAAATTGTGATCACACTTTTCACAACTCTGCACAACTAACCAGCAAGTGCACTGGGTCGTCCAAGTAATACCTTATGTGAGTAAGGGTCAATCCCACGGAGATTGTCGGCTTGAATCAAGCTATGGTTATCTTGTAAATCTTAGTCAGGAGATTAATGATTAAATTGATTTTGTTTATGAAAAGTAAATAACATAAAATAGATGGTACTTGTGATTCAGTAATGAGGAACATGTTGAGGTTCCGGAGATGCTCTGTCGTCTGAATCTCTGCTTTCCTACTGTCTTCTTCTCCAAACACGCATAGCTTCCTTCAATGGCAAGCTGTATGATCCTCTCGGATGAAAAATACCAAGTACAGCTACCGCACGGCTAATCATCTGTCGGTTCCTGCTAGCGTCGGAATATAACCCTTGTCCTTTTGCACACTGTCACTGCGCCCAGCATTCGCAAGTTTGAAGCTCGTCACAGTCATCCCTTCCCAGATCCTACTCGGAATACCACAGACAAGGTTTAGACTTTCCGGATCCTAGGAATGCTGCCAATGATTCTAGCCTATACCACGAAGATACTAATCTCATGGACTCGGTCCGTGTATTAGATATCCAAGAGATACGCACTCAAGCTGTCGCCCAATGACTACGTTGAGCTCAGATAGAACAGAAGTGGTTGTCAGGCACGCATTCATAGAATTGAGAATAATGATGAGTGTCACGGATCATCACACTCTCTATATTAAAGTACGAATGAGTATCTTAGAATAGAATCAAGCGTGATTGAATAGAAAACAGTAGTAATTGCATTAATCCATTGAAACACAGCAGAGCTCCTCACCCCCACCTATGGGGTTTAGAGACTCATGCCGTAGAAGATATAATATGAAGTGTAAAATGTCATAAGGTACAAAATGAATCTCTAAAAGTAGTTTTTATACTAGACTAGTAACTTAGGTTTACAGAAAATGGGTAACTAAGTGCAGATAGTGCAGAAATCCACTTCTGGGACCCACTTGGTGAGTGTTTAGATTGAGCTTTCAAGCTTTCACATGCATATGCCTCAAGTTGGAGTTAAACGCTACCCTGGGTGCCAAAATGGGCGTTTAACGCCAAGAATTATGCCAGTTCTGGCGTTTTATGCCAGAAAGTTTTTGGCTGGCTTTGAACGCTAGTTTGGGCCATCAAATCTCGAGAAAAGTATGGACTATTACATATTTTTGGAAAGTCCAAGATGTCTACTTTCCAACGCAATTAAGAACGCACCAATTGGGCTTCTATAGCTCCAGAAAATTCACTTCGAGTGTAGGATGGTCAGAATCCAACAGCATCTGCAGTCCTTTCTCAGCCACTGAATCAGATTTTTGCTCGTCCCTCAATTTCAGCCAGAAAATACCTGAAATTACAGAAAAACACACAAACCCATAGTAAAGTCTAGAGATGTGATTTTTAAATAAAAACTAATAAAAATATAATAAAAAGTAACTAAAACATACTAAAAACTATCTAAAAATAATGCCAAAAAGGGTATAAATTATTCGCTCATCACCTACTCCAAAAAGATGTGGACTTTGAGTTTGACAGTGCATGTGTGAGTGCATTTGAAGAGCTAAGGAGAGTTGTTACCACAGCATCGATTGTGCGAGGCCCCACCTGGACGCTACCATTCGAGATAATGTGCGATGCGTCAAACCATGCTGTAGGTGCTGCGCTTGCACAGCGCGATGGTAAATTTTCTTATGTCATTGCTTACTCTTTTAAAACATTGGATGCAGCACAATCCAACTATACCACTGACGTTAGGATTTTTTGCCAGTAAAGAATGTCATAAAAACAGTCGCGTTGTACATATAGTCTCTAAACCGACAAAAATCCCTTCGTACAAACGTTTTGGTTGTCACAAGTAATAAACCCCTTTAAAATTGATAACCGAGTATTTAAACCTCGGGTCGTCTTCTCAAGGAATTGCAGGGAGGTGTTCTTATTATTGATTATGAAAAAGTGTGTTTTTGGGGGATGTTGAGTTTGGGCAATGGGCACAGATATATTTAAATGACAAGTAAAATAAATAAATAATTGTAAAATAAGCTTTTGGCAAGGTATGAAGACTGGAGGTCCTATCCCAATTATCCTTATCAATTGTAATGAGAATTAGATTTTTCTCCCACTTTATTAACCTCTAACTATGAAGGTAAGTTAAGTGGATGAATTAATTCTTGAAGAATTCCAATTCTCAATCAACAATGAGTTTGATAACTCAAGAATCACCAATTACTTAACCAAAGCCAAAAGGGAAGAGAATCTACTTGAATGAAAATAACTTGGATAAACACAGAGCATTAACAAATTAAAGAGAGCAATCATAAGTCTGAAATACCTCAAATTATATTAAATAAAATATTTAAATCATAACATGGAAAGTTCATAAATTAAATTGAGAAAATAAATAAAAATAAAGAACCTGGGATTGAGAGTCACTCCTAAAACTAAGAGAAATCCTAAATCCTAATCCCAAGAGAGAGGAGAGAACCTCTCTCTCTAAAAATTACATCTACTCCTAAAATTGTAAATATGAGAGCCTCCCTATGAATGGATGCAATCCCTCACTTTATAGCCTCTAATCTGTGTTTTCTGGGCCGCGAACTGGGTCGAAAACAGCCCGGAAATCGCTGGAAAAGAATTCAAACACGCTGATTTCCGTCACTGCGACGCGGCCGCATGGATCACGCGGTCGCGTCACCTAGCGTCAAGGGAACTATAGCATATTATATATCAAATCAAAGCCCCGGACGTTAGCTTTCCAACGCAACTAGAACCGCGTCGTTTGGACCTCTGTAGCTAAAGTTATAGCCGTTTGAGTGCGAAGAGGTCAGGCTGGACAGCTTAGCAATTTCTCCAACTTCTTGTATTCCTTCCACTTTTGCATGCTTCCTTTCCATCCTCCAAGCCATTCCTGCCTTATAATATCTGAAAACACTTAACACACATATCAAGGCATCTAATGGTAATAAGAGAGGATTAATAATAAGCAAATATAAGATCAAAGAAGCATGTTTTCAATCAAAACACATAATTAGGAAGGCAAATGTAAAACCATGCAAATAGTATGAATAAGTGGGTAAAGAGTAGATAAAAACCACTCAATTGAGTACAAGATAAACCATAAAATAGTGGTTTATCAACCTCCCCACACTTAAACATTAGCATGTCCTCATGCTAAGCTCAAGAGAAACTATAAAGATGAAGAGGAATGATAGAGAGTATGCAGTGCAACCTATGAATGTAACTACATGCTAAGATGTTTCTACCTACTTGGTTAAAAATAAACAAATCTTTCAAGATCAAATATAAACTGGATTTCACTAATTCAAATCATAAAAATGAAGCACAAATAGACTTGCAAGAAGAAAATAGCTTATGAAAGCAGGGAACAAGGATTTGAGCATCGAACCCTTACTAGTAGTGTATACACTCTAATCACTCAGGTGTTTAAGGTTCGATTCTCTCAATTCTTCTACTAACCTTGCTTTCTAAGGCTTTCTCCTCATCTAACAATCAACAAAAATTTAATGCACAAATACACAAATCAAGAGGTCTTTTAAAGGTTGTAATGGGGTTTGGGTCAAGGTAGGATTGTATTTGGTCAAGTGGACTAAAATCTGAATCCTTAATTAACTTAAACTTTTCCCACCTAACTTTAGACAATCCATGTAATCATAATACAACATCTAACCATCCATTAACCATGTTTTCCACATATTCATGCATTCTAATTTCAAGTACAACTCATATGCATTGCTTTCACCACTTACTTTGGGGCATTTTGTCCCGTTTTACTTAATTGCTCTTTTTCTCTTCTTTTTCTCTTTTTCTTTTTTTTTATATTATATTTTTTTTATTTCTTTCAATGCATATGATTACATTATTGAATGTATGAACATGTCCTAAACATTTCTTTCACATTTTCAGAAAATTCTAACATACTCAATTCTCAAACCAAATGTTTTCAATCTCAATTTTCCCACACTTAAATTATAAGCACTCTCACTAGTCTAAGCTAACCAAGGATTCAAATTAAGGACATTATTGTTTTTCACTTAGAGTTAAATGATGTGCTAAAAATAAAGAACAAAGGGGTAAAAAATAGGCTCAAATTGGTTTGCAAGGGATAATGAAGGGTTAAGGCCATATGGGTATGTAAGCTCAGTGAAACAAAGGCTTCAATCATATAAGTGCATGCATACATCAAACCATGGAAATATAGAATTAAGCAAGACAAAGATCACAATTTTTAGAGAGAAAAACACACAAAAAAAATAAAATATTGGTTGATAAAATGCAACCAATTTAAATAGGCTCAAAATCTCACAGGTTTTGTGTGTTCGAGCTCTAACCCATGTTCCAATATAATATTTCTTCAAACAAGTGTAACAAAAAATTTTATTCAAATTAGTGAAATGCTCTAAAAGGTTTCTTGAAAAAGAAAATATTACTTCAACCAGGTGGTAAAATATGCAAAAAATCAAACAAATATGCAATCAAACATGCAAACGCAACAATGAACAAACAAATAAAATAAAAATTTTGGTGTTGAGTCAGGAAATAACTAATCCATGGAGATCGGTATCGACTTCCCCACACTTAAAGATTGCACCGTCCTCGGTGTATGCTGAGATGTGCAGGTGGACGGGTTGCTCCAACTGACGCTTGTAGATGGAGGCGCCTTAATTGGAGATCTCTTGGTTCCTTTCCTTGCTGGTGTCTTGTCAGTGGCCTTCTCTTTTCCTTTCTTGGTACCCATGCCTAAGGAAGAAGAAAAAGGAAGAGTGTGAAATATAGAAAACTAAGACCGGAAGGGAGGAAATTCCAAGTGATAAGGAATGCCAAAGGAAAGATGATAGTCCATCTACATGGTAGCTACAACATGTAGGGAAGACAACAATAAAGATTAAAAAGGGCAATTCAAAATAATTAGATGCAAGAGGGTAAAAACATGCAAATAATAGGCTTGAGAAGCATAGCTCAAGCATCAAGTAATAAATGTGCCAAATTAAAGAGCATGTGTAATGATGACAATTGTGAATGATAATCCCAAATACATTCGGTGTGCAAGTTAAAATAGGGATGAAAATAGTGTAATCCAAATGTATATGAGAGCCATAAGTAAATGTCAATTGTCAAATCTCTTCTCCGAGTAGCCACGTGCTTAAATAAAATAAGGCACTTATCCAAATAAAACTCCAACACCAATGAGAATAATGCAATGAATGAAAAATGCAAATAAATGAAGTAAAATAAAATGAGAGGGAAAAAGGATGAGAAGAAGAAAAAGAAAGTGAGAAAGGAGAGAGAAGGAAAAAATTAGGATTAGAAAAGAAAAGATAAGAAAATTGGCACTAATCTGGATAGGTTGTGCGATGCTGGTGACGCGGTCGTGTGGGCGACGCGGTCGCGTGGTGCGCGATAAGGTTGGGTGACGCGGATGCGTGGGGCACGCGATCGCGTGACCTGATTTGTGCTAGTGGCGCGAGTGCAGCCTCCCGGTCGCACAACTCTTTGTTCAAAACTCAGTATTGCCAAAATCCAGGGTGACGCGGTCGCGTGGTCGACGCGATCGCGCGGGTGGCCTTATTTCCAATATGACGCGGACGCGTGGGTGACGCGTTCGCGTGGCAGGGCTTGTGCTACTAGCATGGGTCCAGCCCAATTCCAGCATAACTCTCTGCCATACACCCTTTTTACGCCGATTTCAGGTCACGCGGCCGCGTGGGTGACGCGGTCGCGTCAGCGACGCGGTCGTGTGGGGTGATTTGTGCCATTGGCACGCCTCCAGCACTGCTCCTGCGAAACTCTATGTTCATATTAATATTGTCTCCCATCTCCTTGCGACGCGGACGCGTCGCTGATGCGATCGCGTCGCGTGCTCGCTTTTTTTTTTTTTAAATCTGAAAAGATGCAGAATGCAGTGTTAATATGAATGTGATGCAAAACTCCAGGTTCAATATAACAAAATAGAATAAAATTCAAAAACAAATAAAACTCAATAAAAACTAAAAAGAAACGATCATACCATGGTGGGTTGTCTCCCACCTAGCACTTTTAGTTAAAGTCCTTAAGTTGGACATTTGATGAGCTTCCTGTTATGGTGGCTTGTGCTTGAACTCATCCAGGAATCTCCACCAATGTTTGTGATTCCAGTGTCCTCCGGGGTCCCAAACTAAGCATGTAAAGCCCTTAAGAAGCTTCAAACAGATTCTTAGGCTCCCGTGGTGACAAATGCCAGAATCGATTCCAGGATCCCAAACTTTACTTTTACACCCGTTTTTGTCTCGATCTGCATTTTTCCAGCCGGGTGAAAGGTGATCTGAATTCTCACTGCAGTGACCAAACATCTTCCTAGACCCATTCAATTGAGCTTTATACCAACCTTTGCGTTTAAACTTAAAGCTTCCAACCATGATGAACCTTGCAGGACAATTCTTACCACTGGCCATCTTCCTCCTACTCTTAATGTCACAAAGAGCTCTAAGTTGACCATCCGTCTCCAGTAGCCCATATTCAAGTGGAATTAGAAAGCTAAGGGATATGAATTTTACCCACTTGAATGTTGTGAAGGATGATGGCAACTTAGGGGGAGGTATTTTTAATGAAATTGCAAGTTCCACTCCCTTGTGCTCTTCTCTGATAATTACCACCTCTTTGCAAGCTTCTTCAATTTCAACCTCTTCCTCTTGGCAGCTCTCTTCCAATTTAATCTCCTCTTCATTGCTTTCCAAGGGCATGGGAGGTTGTGCTTCTTCTTCTTGAATCTCCATCTCTTGATCAGCCTCTTCCAAGTCTTCAACTATGATATGCTTTGGAGGTGGTACACCCTCCTCAGCATCAAATTCAACCGTCTTGGAAGGAGGCTCTATGTCTTGACTTTCCCATGGAGGTTCTGCATCTCCTAGATCTTCAACCAACTCTTCTTCTTGAACAATGACAGCTTCTTCTACTTGTTCTAGTACGAATTCATTCTCTGTCTTGTCCACTGGGGTTTCTGGTATCTCCTTCATGCTACGCTCTTCACTAGACTGTCCACATGGAGCTGTGGCTGATCCTTGTATATTTGAGCACCTAGAAGCCCATTGAATTACTGCTTGCTCCAGTTGTTGAACGGTTGCCTGAAATTTAATTACTGTTTCCCTTAGGTGAACCTTTGCTTCTCGGGTTGCTGGACTTGGACATGATACAAAAGAAAGTGGTGGTGGTTGGGAGTGATTGGATTGGAATTGGGGTGGTTCTACATATGGTTCATATGGCTCATAAGGTGGTTGGTATGGTGGTTGAGGGTTAGGGTCATATGGAGGTGAATGGCGGAAAGGGGCTTGTGAGTTTGGTGGTCCAAAGTTATGTTGAGGAAAGGGTTCATAGGCATATGGTGGTGGTTGTTGATAGTCCATTGGAGGTGGTTGTTGCCATGAGGATTGATCAAATCCTTGTGGCTCCTCCCATCCTTGATTGTTCCAACCTTGATGCCTGTTCTCATTGTAATTTCTTCTTCCTGCAACATTATTGTAACCAGACTCATAGCCAAAGGGGTGAGAGTTCATAGTAGTAAATAAAAATTAAAAATAAAAATAAAAACAAATTTAAATTAAAAGGTTATTTAAATTTTGAATTTGAAAATTAAATTTTGAAATTTAAAAATTAAATTTTTGAAATTTGAAATTTGAAAATTTTTAAATTTAAATTTTGAAAATTTTTAAATTTGATTTTTGAAATTTGATTTTTTTGAAATAAGATAAGATAAGATAAAAATTTTAAAAATAAAAATCTGAAATTTTTTTTCGAAAAAAAAATTAATAAAAAATATTTTTGAATTTAATGAGGAAAGAGAAAAACAATAAAGTGACACCAAATTTCAAATTTTTAGATCAAAACGAAGAAAACAACTAAGAACAGCTTGAAGGTCAAGATGAACGCGAAGAACAACTCGAAGATCAAGATGAACACTAAGAACAAATTTTTGAAAAATTTTGTAATAACTAAATAAAAACCAATAACCTCTTAATTTATAAAAAAGCAAAAATAAAAACAAAAATAAAAACAAATAAACAAGCAAAAATCAAAAAATATTTACAATAACCAATAATAAGGCACACGTTTGCAATTCCCCGGCAACGGCGCCATTTTGACGTTAGGATTTTTTGCCAGTAAAGAATGTCATAAAAATAGTCGCGTTGTAGATATAGTCTCTAAACTGACAAAAATCCCTTCATACAAACGTTTTGGTTGTCACAAGTAACAAACCCCTTTAAAATTGATAACCGAGTATTTAAACCTCGGGTCGTCTTCTCAAGGGAGGTATTCTTATTATTGATTATGAAAAGGTGTGTTTTTGGGGGATGTTGAGTTTGGGCAATGGGCACAGATATATTTAAATGACAAGTAAAATAAATAAATAACTGTAAAATAAGGTTTTGGCAAGGTATGAAGACTGGAGGTCCTATCCCAGTTATCCTTATCAATTGTAATGAGAATTGGATTTTTCTCCCACTTTATTAACCTCTAACTATGAAGGTAAGTTAAGTGGATGAATTAATTCTTGAAGAATTCCAATTCTCAATCAACAATGAGTTTGATAACTCAAGAGTCACCAATTACTTAACCAAAGCCAAAAGGGAAGAGAATCTACTTGAATGAAAATAACTTGGATAAACATAGAGCATTAACAAATTAAAGAGAGCAATCATAAGTCTGAAATACCTCAAATTATATTAAATAAAATATTTAAATCATAACATGGAAAAGTTCATAAATTAAATTGAGAAAATAAATAAAAATAAAGAACCTGGGATTGAGAGTCACTCCTAAAACTAAGAGAAATCCTAAATCCTAATCCTAAGAGAGAGGAGAGAATCTCTCTCTCTAAAAACTACATCTACTCCTAAAATTGTAAATATGAGAGCCTCCCTATGAATGGATGCAATCCCCCACTTTATAGCCTCTAATCTGTGTTTTCTGTGCCGCGAACTGGGTCGAAAACAGCCCGGAAATCGCTGGAGAAGAATTCAAACACGCTGATTTCCGTCACTGCGACGCGGCCGCATGGATCACGCGGTCGCGTCACCTAGCGTCAGGGGAACTATAGCATATTATATATCAAATCAAAGCCCCGGACGTTAGCTTTCTAACGCAACTAGAACCGCGTCGTTTGGACCTCTGTAGCTAAAGTTATAGCCGTTTGAGTGCGAAGAGGTCAGGCTGGACAGCTTAGCAATTTCTCCAACTTCTTGTATTCCTTCCACTTTTGCATGCTTCCTTTCCATCCTCCAAGCCATTCCTGCCTTATAATATCTGAAAACACTTAACACACATATCAAGGCATCTAATGGTAATAAGAGAGGATTAATAATAAGCAAATATAAGATCAAAGAAGCATGTTTTCAATCAAAACACATAATTAGGAAGGCAAATGTAAAACCATGCAAATAGTATGAATAAGTGGGTAAAGAGTAGATAAAAATCACTCAATTGAGTACAAGATAAACCATAAAATAGTGGTTTATCAACCACTATAGAAAAGGAACTCCTAGCTATTGTTCATGCTTTAGATAAATTCAGATCTTATTTGCTAGGGTCCAAGATAGTCGTATACACGGATCATGCAGCTTTGAAGTACTTATTGACAAAGAATGAGTCAAAACCTAGACTCATACGTTGGATCTTGCTTTTGCAAGAATTCGACATTAAGATTAGGGACCGGAGTGGGTCTCAAAACTTGGTTGCGGATCATTTAAACCGCCTTGAGAATTTAAAATTTGACCCATTTTCGATCGATGACTCATTCCCATTGGATAGTTTGCATGCTGTGTCGGATAGCTTTCCTTGGTTTGCACCAATGGCGAACTACTTGGTTGCAAAAATCCTCCTTCCTAACTTTTCTAAACACAAAAGAGACAAGTTGAAGAGTGATTCCAAATACTACATTTGGGATGACCCTCACTTGTGAAAGAGAGGAGTGGACCAAGTAATTCGAAAGTGCGTCCCAGAATCTGAAATTCAACCCATTCTTGAAGCTTGCCATTCATCCAAATGTGGCGGCCACTTTGGCCCACAACGGACAGCTAAAAAGGTGTTGGATTGTGGATTATGGTGGCCAACCTTATTCAGGGATGCTAACTGGTCCTATGTGTCGTGCCACCAATGCCAGAAGTCGGGAAATACGTCCCAAAGGGATGAGATGCCTTAGCAACCTATGTTGTTCTGTGAGATATTTGATGTATGAGGCATTGACTTTATGGGACCATTTTCCAACTCAAGTGGGTATCTATATATTCTGTTAGCAGTTGACTATGTGTCAAAGTGGGTAGAAGCAATACCTACCCGCCTTGATGACGCTAATACCGTCATTTCTTTTATTAGAAATCACATTGTATGCCGTTATGGGTCGCCACGAGCAATCGTGAGTGACCAAGGATCCCACTTTTGTAACAGTAAAGTAGAGGCACTGCTCAAGCGCTATGGGGTATTGCATAAGATTGCCACTGCTTATCACCCACAAACCAACGGACAAGCGGAAGTGTCCAACCGGGAGATTAAGAGAATTTTGGAGAAAGTGGTCAATCCACAAAGGAAGGATTGGAGCCTCCGGTTAGGAGATGCACTTTGGGCGTATAGGACGGTCTACAAGACTCTGTTGGGGATGAGTCCCTTCCGGATCGTCTATGGTAAGGCATGCCACCTTCCGGTGGAGATTGAGCATAAAGCCTATTGGGCGGTAAAGCAGTGCAACATGGATTTCACCAAAGCGGGTGTGGCCAGGAAATTATAGCTAGAGGAGCTCGAGTGTTTGAGGAACGAAGCATATGAGAATGCCCGGATCTACAAGGAAAAGAGTAAAGAATTTCATGACCATCACATTCGGAAGAAGGATTTTCAAGAAGGTGATGAGGTTCTCCTCTACAACTCGAGGCTTAGATTCATGCCTGGCAAGCTCCATTCTAGATGGGAAGGACCTTTCAAGGTGAAAGAGATAAAGCCCTATGGGGTGGTGGAATTGTTTGATCCTAAAAGTGAAGCAACTTTCAAGGTGAATGGACATAGAGTGAATAAGTACCATGGCTACAAGTTTCCAAAAGAGCTAGAGGTGTTCCTGCTAATGGATGCACCTAGAGGAGGAGAAGCTTGAGCGACTGACCGTCCAACTTAAGGATGTTAAAAAAAAGTGCTTGGTGGGAGGCACCCCACTGTGGTAAGTGATGGTGTTTTTGCGGAAAACTGAATTTTCCAAAACACCCAAAACTCACCGGCAAGTGCACCGGGTCGTATCAAGTAATAATAACTCACGTGAGTGAGGTCGATCCCACAGGGATTGAAGGATTGAGCAATTTCAGTTTAGTGGTTGATTTAGTCAAGCGAATGGGTAAATTGCATGAAATTAAATAGAACAGAAAATAAAGTGCTGAATCTTAAAGAACAAGAAATTAAATGGCAGAAACTTAGAACGCAAAAAATGTAAATTGCAGAATTTTAAAGTGGAAGAAATGTAAATGGCTTGAATTGTAAAGGGAATTAGGAATTGGATTTGCAGAAATTAAACAAGGAAAAGAAAAATTCAACAAACAGAATTGTAAACAATGGACTCAATTAAACCGGATCTTGAATGAAAATGAAAATAAGCTTGATGTAGCAACGAAACAAGAAAATTGAAATTGAAAGCTGTAGATCTCAGGACTCAAGAGACTAGATAGCCAAGTCTAGATCTCACTGCCTTACTAGATCCAGCAAGAACAATTGCAGAGGAAATGAAGAGATGTAAATTGTAGAGAAAGTAGAAGAAGAAGCAATTAACAGAAATGGAAACTCAATGCTGAAAATTAAACAAGATCCCAAGGTGAGATTGAAACAGAATTTCTTCAATTCTCCACCCAAGATCCAAAACAAGAAAAGTAAAGAGTGCTGAGCAAGAACAAGGAAGAAGAGAGATCAATTCTCCTCCCAAATTCTCTAGAATTCTAAAGCAACAAATCAAAAATGTAAAGGTGAGCTCTCTGGAAGTGTTCTAAAAATTCTCTAAGGAAAAGCTCCCTGAAAAACTTAAATCCTAAGCTATTTATACACTTTCTTCAAATGGTCTTCAAGCCTTGAATTGGGCCTTTGCTCTTGATGGAATTGGGTTGATAAAGGCCTTGGTTGATTGCTCTTGGAGTTGGAGAAAGATCCATTGTGAACCGGGTTGAAATCATAAAAAGTTTGAGTAAAAGTTTGAGGCAAACTTTTACTCAAACTTTTTATACCAGATGGCTTCACTTGCTGCTACCAACGTTTGGGCTAAAATTTGAGGTCAAACTTTTGCTCAAACGTTGGCCCCCTTGTGTATATGTGTGGCGCCAACGTTTGCCAAAAAGCTTGAGGCAAACGTTGGCGCAAACTTTTCTCCTCCAGGGTGTGCAAGTGTGGCGCCAACGTTTGCCAAAAAGTTTGAGAAAAACGTTGGCGCAAGCTTTTCTCCTCCAGGGTCTTGGTTTTGTGATGCCAACGTTTGCCAAAAAGTTTGAGGCAAACGTTGGCTCAAGCTTTTCTCCCAAAAGTTTGAGCTAAAGTTTGAGGCAAACTTTTGCTCAAGCTTTTTTTTCCTCTGGAGTGTTTTCAATTCTTCCAAAAGTTTGAGCTAAAGTTTGAGGCAAACTTTGGCTCAAGGTTTTTTCCTCTGGCATGTTTTCAACTCTTTTAAAAGTTTGAGCTAAAGTTTGAGGCAAACTTTGGCTCAAACTTTTTGTTCTCTCTTGCTCCTAGCCATTCCTTCTTCCTTCAACCTTTTTCAAAACTCTTTCCACCTATCATCAATCAATCAAAACAATCAAAGCTATGCCCCAAATCATGAGATTGTATTTCTTTCATAATATATGACAATTATAGCATAAAATCTCATGAAAGTGCATGAATTCATACATGGTTGATTGAATCAAAGGAAACATGGAAATCTACCCAATTGGCTTGCTTATGGCTTAAGAAAGTGCATAAAATCAATCGAAAACAAAAGAAAAAGGCTAGTGAAACTAGGCTAAGATGACTTGTCATCACAACACCAAACTTAAAGCTTGCTTGTCCCCAAGCAAGAAAAGAATTATTGAGAAGAAAGAATGAAATGGAAGAGGATGTTCATGCTAGCAGAGTATTATTGGTAGTTCATGGGTTTTATGTAGATAAGTAAACACTCACTTCTTATTGATTTTTAGGCCTAGAAAGTCTCCTTCAAGCATCAAGCAACACATTGCTATGACCTCTCATTATTCCTTTGTCCTTGACTATTGTTTTTCTCTATAAGCTTTAGTTCAGTGTCATGTGTAACAAGTTCTTTTCTTTCTTTATACTTGACACATTATTCACTATAGACACTTGGCTCACATTCCTTCTTAGAATATTGATGCCCAGCACCTCTTTGGGTTACTAAATGCCTTGTATTTAGGTTGCTCTTGATAGTGGACTTTCAGCTGATGATTCCGGGTTAGTTAACCCAAGTCACCAAGTGTTGATGCACTCCAAAGAACTTAATAATCCAAGCAGATCCTAGTACAGAGACACCACAGGCATATATTCTAAGGTTCAAGCTATTGGTGTCTAGCTTTACTTCTTTTTTTCTTTTATTCTATTGCCAATTTTTGGCTTTTTCTTTTCTCTGTTTGTTTTTCTTTTTAACCAAGGACTTTTATTTGATTGAAATTCATAGACAGTAGGCCACTTTCTACTTAGAAGGAGACATCCTAGTTCTTTTATTCACTAAAAGTGAGCTATCATACAATCACACATACATACCACCACTTACTTTTATTGTTCTTCTATCTAACAGAGAACTATCTCACTTCACATTCAAACATTTCTTTTATTGAATTAAAGATGCAAAGGACAAAGCATGCTTTTTGTTAAGTGAAAGTAAACACACAAGCACACACTTAGACTAGCTTACTTATTTTAAAGGAAACAAACATAATGCAAAGACTATTTTAAACAGATAAGATGCATGCTCTTTTTTTTTTTAATGATGAACAAGGAGCAAGTCCACCTTTCATTTGTCATGCTTTTTCTTTCTTCTTTCATACACTTGGTTGTTGGTGTTCTCTGTGTCCATGTCTGTTGTTTGTTGACCTCGCCAGAACCCAGCTTTATTCATCGCCTCCTCTACTCTATCTTCAAGTTTCATAGCATTGCTTACTTCTACCTCACTTCTCCCTTTGAAGAATTCATCGAAAGTTGGAAAGGCTGGATCCATGTTGTGCAGATGCTCTCCAATATAGTTCAGTTTGATTTGACTATTTATGTTGTAGTCGGCTTGGACTTCATATCTTGCATCTTGGAGGGTTGTGAACTCTTTGAGAGCCCTCAAATTTTTGGCTTGCATTTGTGCCAACTTTCCAAATGATTCGTGAGATTGAAAGGCATGCTCCTCTTGCATCATAAGAATTTAGATTCAAACTCACTTTGTTTGTTCATCATTCTCAACTGCTATTCCTCTTGCTCTTGTTGGTTTTTCATGTATAGTGAATGATATTCCTCTTGCCTCTCTTGAATTCTCATGTACTGTTGTGACAATCTTCCAATTGCTTCCTGCATCTGAGTCATATCCAAAGTGTTATGTGGTGGAATGTGTTTCTGTTCCTCTTCCTCTCATGGCTCTTCCTCCTCTTGTAACTCTTCTTCCTCCATTGGTTCTTCTCTTTGCCTTCTTCCGTGTGGTCTTCGGCCCTAATGTGCTTCAGTAACCATCATTATTCTTTCAATGGTTATAGGCATGCCCTGGTTCAACCATGTTGGGTTCTCGTCCTCCATTGGCACTTTAGCTTTTGCGCACAACCTCATAATGGTGCTTGGGTAGTACAACCAAGACCCGGCCGAGTTCTTCTCTGTAAGTTTTTGAATGTCTTTTGCAAGTATTTCATGAACCTTCACCTCTCCTCCCTCCATGATGCAATGCAACATAACAGCTCTCTTCCTGTTGACTTCTGAGGTGTTTACTGTGCCCATAATTGATCTTTTTAATAGCTCATACCATCCCTTTGCTTCAGGGACAAGATCTCCTCTCCTCAGGTATTTATATTTGTTTTTGGCATCTCCTTCCCACAATGAGTTCTCCATACAGATATCTCTAGAAATTCTATCATAATCCGGATCTCCATTTACCCTTTGGTGGTATCTCGGTTCACCAAAGCGGACTGATTTTAGTCCCAAGACTTTCTTGATGGCATCAGAACTAAAGTCTACTTCCATCCCCCGTACATAGCTCTTGTACGTTGGGGCTTCACCTGTGTTGAGTCTTGGGATGTTGGCATAGAACTCTCTTATGATATTTGCATTGACCCGAGTGATAGGTGAGACGAGTTCTTCCCATTTCTTCTTTCTAATCTTGTCCTTCATTTCTTGGCACCCTTCATCTGGTAGCAAGAGTGGAACCTCTGGATATATTTTCTTCTCATTCATCCATTGAAGTTGTAATTGATGGTACCAAGATCTAAATCTCCATCGGTCATATTCAGGTGTACTCTCTTCCACCATGGGATCTTTTCCTTTTCTTCGTTTGGTTCTTGAGGAAGAGGCCATGATCACTTGATTGGTTGATCTTCTTAGAGGTTAATGGGTTTGTGAAGAATGGTGGAGGTTTTGTTTTGCTCTTGAGAAGGAAAATGTTTGAGGCTGAGCTTATATGATGAAAAGTGATAAATGAAATGGAGTTTGAATGGTTGGAGTGCAGGGAGTGTGCAACTCTTCGGTTATGTGCATGGCTTGAAGGTGGTGTGTTACTTAAATGAACAATGGAGGGCTGGAATGCAATTGGACACTATGTGAATCAAAGGTGTGCATGTGAGGGTGAATGAAGACAAAACTAGCTTCTTCAATGGTCTTTAACGTGATCATTCCAAGGAGTGGCAGATTCACTTTTTGAGACATGTGATGGGATTTTGTCCTCATGCTATGCTCTCCCTTTGTTTTGTCTTTTTCATTGAGTGTTCTTTGACCACCTAGTTATCACAACAAGACATCAAAGATCAACATTATCAAACCGTGGCAAGAATGCTTCCTTTATTCACAACTATATGAACTTCCATTCCTTATATCCATTTTAACCGTGACTTTTCTTGGAGGACACCAAACTTAATGTTTGGTCATATAGTTTAAAATTGTTTCTTCCTCCAACTATTGTTCTTGAAATCCCAATGTCACTCTTGGTTAAATGTTTATAAGAAATACTTTCATCATAATTTTTCTTTTTTTTTTTCATGAAGGATCAATTGTGTCCCTTAATCAGTGCATCAAGGTTTGATGAACACCAAACTTGTCTCTTATTAAGGGGTAAATGTGGGATGCCAGTAGTTGATCACAATTGATGCCGTTATCACAGAATATGATTTCTTTTCAATTGTAAAGTCTCAGAAAGTGACAACGTATGATCATTGGTGCATGATTTTTAATTTTCATGAAAAGAAAAACACCAAACTTAGTGTTTGGTCATATGCTTCATCAGGATAACTAAGCATATAGTATGAAAATGTTTGTAACATTGGTTTGGTGTGCTTGAAGGCACACCAAACTTTAGAAGTCTTAGCATATGTTTCAAAAAAAATGCATGCATTCATTAAGTACGTTCATGAAAAGAAAAAAAATCATGCTCAGGTGATCATAGCTTATTGAATTTAAAATGACATAAATCTTAAATCATGGGTTGCCTCCCATGGAGCGCTCTTTTATTGTCACTAGCTTGATACTGGGGCTTTCTTTTATGGTGGTTGATGATTGTAGTGCCTCAACTTGTCTCCCCTGACTGTGATCCTCCTCTTTGTTCCTTGTTGTTCAATTTCAGCATGCTCTAATGAGAGTATATTGCTGACAGTGTAGTAGTCATCAGTCTGTTGGCTTGCTCCTAGTTGTTGATAAATCAATTGCACTTTATCACCCTTGGAAAGCCCTTCTGTTGGAGTCTTTCTGTTCTTCCAACCCTTTTTTGTTTTGTTTCTGTGTTTCTTCCTTTCTTTTGTTGATCTTTCTCCTCTTGCCGTAGGCTTACTTTGGAGATCTCTCTTCTCAGTGACTAATACTCCAATATCCTCTTGGACTTCTTCATCATTTTGCACAATCTTTTGCCTTGGGATGTTGCTGTGAATCACCTTGTTACTTTCTTCCTTTAACTGTGATTCTTCCTTGTCGAGTTCCATATAGTCTTTCTTCTCATCACTAAACTGTGCTTCTGGTAATACTTTCAGAGTGACACTCTTATCATGCATTCTGAGAGTTAATTCTCCTTGCTCTACGTCTATGATAGCCCTAGCAGTGGCCAAGAACAGTCTCCCAAGTATGATGGAGTCACTTTCATCCTCATCTGAATCTAGAACCACAAAATCTGCAGGGTATATGAATTTGTCCACCTTGACTAGAAGGTTTTCAATCACACCCCTTGGGTATACCATTGACTTATCTACCAGCTCTAGAGACATCTGTACTGGTTTAACTTCCTCTATACGCAACTTTCTCACCAAAGAGAAGGGTATTAAGTTAATACTTGCTCCTAGATCGCACATTGCCTTAGTGATGGTTAATTCCCCAATGGTGTAAGGCAGCAAGAAGCTTCCGTGGTCTTCAAGCTTAGGAGGAAGCCCTTTTTGAATCAAAGCCCTGCATTCCTCAGTAAGCAGTATGGTCTCTTTCTCATCCCAACTTCTTTTCTTGTTGATAAGCTCCTTCAAAAACTTGGCATACAGAGGCATTTGCTCAAGTGCTTCAGCCAAGGAAATATTGATTTCCAGCTTTTTGAAAGTCTCAAGGAACTTATGAAAATGTTGGTCCTTAGTCTCTTTGCTGAACCTCTGGGGATATGGTAGTGGAGGTGTGATGCTCTTTCCTACTTGCTGCTGGCCCTGAATCACTTCTTTTGAATTGTGTGGTTGGTTGTTCTTTTCTTTGAGTTTCTCAGTGCTCTTGCTTGGCATCACAACTTGATCCTTGGCTTCATCTGCCTTTGTTTGTTTTTCATCTTCTATTGGTCTTTTGCTGCTCTCTGCTTGCTTCTTTGTAGTGTCATTGTTGCTCATCAATGTTCTCCCACTTCTTAATTGTATCGCCTTGCATTCTTCCTTAGGATTTGGGATTGTGTCACTCTGCAGTGAGCTTGAAGGTTTCTCAACAGAAATATGCTTGGAGATTTGCCCAATCTGCCTCTCTAGGTTCTTCATGGAGGCTTCATGGTTCTTGGTTGTCATTTCCTGGTGTTTCCACATTTTGTCTATCAAAGTTTCCAAGTTAGTGAGTCTTTGAGATTCAGGTGATGCTTGTGGTGGGTTGTGAGATGTGGATGGTGGATGGTGGGCATTTTGGTTGGTGGGTTGGTTATTGGATTGGTAATGGTTGGGGTTGGGGTAGTTGTTTTGAGGTTTTCTGTAAGGGTTTTGGTTAGATTGCTGCTGGTTGTGGTTTTGGTTGTTTCTTGAAGTGTTTTGGTTTGAGTTTCTCTGCCATGGTTGTTGGTTCTGGTTGTGATTATCTCCCCATATGAGGTTTGGGTGGTTCTTCCAGGATGGATTGTATGTGTCACCATACACTTCATTCTGTCCAGAATTTTGGTTGTGCATGTACTGGACTTGTTCTTACTGCTGCTCCTCTTGAGTTTCTTCATTTTGCCCCATGTGGATGATGGTTGGCTTGTGTTAACTGCTGCAACTTGGAGGCTATCAATCCTCTTGGCCATTTGCTCAAATTGTTGTTGAATTTGTTGTTGCATCATCTTGTTTTGAGCCAAGATTGAGTCTACTCCTTCTAGCTCCATTACTCCTCTCCTTTGTGATGGTTGACGGTTTCTTTGATGAGCAAAGAAATATTGATTGTTGGCCACCATGTCTACAAGATTCTGGGCTTCCTCAGCAGTTTTCATCAGTTGTAGTGAACCTCCAGCAGAATGATCTAATGCCTCTTGAGATTTCAATGTCAGGCCTTCATAGAAATTTTGCAGCACGTCCCATTCATTGAACATCTCTGGAGGACACTTTCTGATTAAGGCTTTATACCTCTCCCATGCTTCATACAAGGATTCGGCATCTAATTGTGTGAATGTCTTTACCTCGGTTTTTAGCCTGATGACTCTTTGGGGTGGATAGAATTTGGCTAGAAATTTAGTCACCAAGTCATCCCAACTAGTGATGCTTCCTTGGGGAAAAGTTTCAAGCCATTGTGCGGCCTTGTCCCTTAATGAGAACGGGAACAGCAGAAGCTTGTAAGTTTCAGGATTCACACCATTGGATTTGACAGTGTCACAAATCCTTAAGAAGGTAGATAGATGTTGATTTGGATCCTCCAATGGTCCTCCCCCAAACGAGCAGTTGTTTTGGACCAATCTGATGAGTTGTGGCTTCAGTTCAAAGTTGTTTGCATTGACATTGGGGGTGAGAATGCTGCTTCCACAATGTCTAGCATTTGCAAAGGTATAGGAGGCCAGTACTCTCCTCTGTTGTGGGTTATTGTTAACTCCTCCTCCTGGATTAGATGGATCTCCTTCCATCTCATGATATTCTTCCTCAGATTCTTCCTCTCCAACAATATTTTTTCCTCTTTCAGCTCTTCTTAACCTTCTAAGAGTTCTCTAGTCAGTTTCAGATAAAACAGGAATGAATCTCCCTGTACCTGACATACAAACAAAACAAAAGAAACACCACCAGTAACTCTTCAATCTATTGCTAGAATGAAGTTTAGTTTAAGCAAAATTTTAAACAGTTAGCGTGTTAGTCAAAAATTAGAGAAACAGAAAAGAAAAAGTGCTTGATCTAGATCTCCACTTCACGTAATCATTGTCAATCTATTTCAATCCCCGGCAACGGCGCCAAAAACTTGATGGTATTTTTGCGGAAAACTAAATTTTCCAAAACACCCAAAACTCACCGGCAAGTGCACCGGGTCGTATCAAGTAATAATAACTCACGTGAGTGAGGTCGATCCCACAGGGATTGAAGGATTGAGCAATTTCAGTTTAGTGGTTGATTTAGTCAAGCGAATCAAGATTTGGTTGAGTGATTTGTGATTAATAGAATTTAAATTGCATGGAAAGTAAATGGAATGGGTAAATTGCATGAAATTAAAGAGAACAGAAAATAAAGTGCTGAATCTTAAAGAACAAGAAATTAAATGGCAGAAATTTAGAACGCAAGAAATGTAAATTGCAGAATTTTAAAGTGCAAGAAATGTAAATGGCTTGAATTGTAAAGGGAATTGGGAATTGGATTTGCAGAAATTAAACAAGGAAAAGAAAAATTCAACAAACAGAATTGTAAACAATGGACTCAATTAAACCGGATCTTGAATGAAAATGAAAATAAGCTTGATGTAGCAACGAAACAAGAAAATTGAAATTGAAAGCTGTAGATCTCAGGACTCAAGAGACTAGATAGCCAAGTCTAGATCTCACTGCCTTCCTAGATCCAGCAAGAACAATTGCAGAGGAAATGAAGAGATGTAAATTGCAGAGAAAGTAGAAGAAGAAGCAATTAACAGAAATGGAAACACAATGCTGAAAATTAAACAAGATCCCAAGGTGAGATTGAAACAGAATTTCTTCAATTCTCCATCCAAGATCCAAAACAAGAAAAGTAAAGAGTGCTGAGCAAGAACAAGGAAGAAGAGAGATCAATTCTCCTCCCAAATTCTCTAGAATTCTAAAGCAACAAATCAAAAATGTAAAGGTGAGCTCTCTGGAAGTGTTCTAAAAATTCTCTAAGGAAAAGCTCCCTGAAAAACTTAAATCCAAAGCTATTTATACACTTTCTTCAAATGGTCTTCAAGCCTTGAATTGGGCCTTTTCTCTTGATGGAATTGGGTTGATAAAGGCCTTGGTTGATTGCTCTTGGAGTTGGAGAAAGATCCATTGTGAACCGGGTTGAAATCATAAAAAGTTTGAGTAAAAGTTTGAGGCAAACTTTTACTCAAACTTTTTATACCAGATGGCTTCACTTGCTGCTACCAACGTTTGGGCTAAAGTTTGAGGTCAAACTTTTGCTCAAACGTTGGCCCCTTGTGTATATGTGTGGCGCCAACGTTTGCCAAAAAGCTTGAGGCAAACGTTGGCGCAAACTTTTCTCCTCCAGGGTGTGCAAGTGTGGCGCCAACGTTTGCCAAAAATTTTGAGGCAAACGTTGGTGCAAGCTTTTCTCCTCCAAGGTGTTGGTTTTGTGATGCCAACGTTTGCCAAAAAGTTTGAGGCAAACGTTGGCTCAAGCTTTTCTCCCAAAAGTTTGAGCTAAAGTTTGAGGCAAACTTTTGCTCAAGCTTTTTTTTTTCCTCTGGAGTGTTTTCAATTCTTCCAAAAGTTTGAGCTAAAGTTTGAGGTAAACTTTGGCTCAAGCTTTTTTCCTCTGGCATGTTTTCAACTCTTCTAAAAGTTTGAGCTAAAGTTTGAGGCAAACTTTGGCTCAAACTTTTTGTTCTCTCTTGCTCCTAGCCATTCCTTCTTCCTTCAACCTTCTTCAAAACTCTTTCCACCTATCATCAATCAATCAAAACAATCAAAGCTATGCCCCAATTCATGAAATTGTATTTCTTTCATAATATATGACAATTATAGCATAAAATCTCATGAAAGTGTATGAATTCATACATGGTTGATTGAATCAAAGGAAACATGGAAATCTACCCAATTGGCTTGCTTATGGCTTAAGAAAGTGCATAAAATCAATCGAAAACAAAAGAAAAAGGCTAGTGAAACTAGGCTAAGATGACTTGTCATCAGTAAGATCTTCCTTGTGTATACCTTCTTGCTTTTAGCTTTAAATTCTTGTGAATTTTTCGATTTCTTGATGTTGTTGTTGATTGCGTAGGAATGCTAGTTTTGTTGATCTTGTTGGATAACTAGGATGTTCATATAGATTTTATCATTTTGGTATGGATGAATTGTTGAAGTAGAGAGAATGCTTTGTTTTGAATAATGCATGAATTTGTGAGTGTTTTCTTGACTACCTAGCT
This sequence comes from Arachis hypogaea, assembly GCF_003086295.3. Classification (NCBI taxonomy): domain Eukaryota; kingdom Viridiplantae; phylum Streptophyta; class Magnoliopsida; order Fabales; family Fabaceae; genus Arachis; species Arachis hypogaea. Next base: position 51,167,019 of record NC_092054.1, read on the forward strand.
TAAACACCTGCCAAGAATGTGTTAGAATAGCCCTTTCTATGTTGTTTAAAAAAAAACAAAGGAAATGGGGGCATTCGCGCGCGAGCGTGCTTTGCACGCGCGCGCCGGTGGTGCATTTCACACTCCTGGTACAAAAATCCGAGAGTTATGCCCACCTTGTGCCCACTTCATGCCAAGCACCCACGCGCAAGCGTGCGTGATGCCTGGGCGCCCCTTGTAACTTAGCCATCGACGCGCAAGCACACTGTGCGCGCGCGCGTCGGTTGTGCACTCTGACCTCTCTGGTATAAAAACTAGAGTTATGCCAACTTCGTGCCTATTCTGTGCCCGCGACTGATGCACATGCATACTTGACGCGTCCATGCCGGTTGCCACCTTCAGCAGGCACGTGTCCGCGCACTGTGCGCGTCCGTGCCGCCTGTGCTGGATGCCAACTCTGGTACAAAAACCCGATAGTCAGGCCTACTTTGTGCCAACTCTGTGCCAGGGGCACAACTGTCGTCACGTGTACGCGCCCTTGATGCGTACGCGCCCCTCGCTCAACCCTCATCGACGCGTAAGCGCACTGTGCGCGCGTGCATCGATCGCGCGACTCAGTTTTAAACCTGGCGTGCCCTGTCTCTTCCCTTTTTCTCACCTCTTTTCTTATTTCCTTTCTTCTTCTTTCTCCATCACCTCTCCTCTCTTCTTCCTTTCCCATACTCCACCACCACCGTCTCCAGCCATTCACCGGCGACCACCACCACCTCCGGTAGCACTACATCTCTTCTCTCTCTCTCTCCTTTTTCACAAAAGAAAACTCCACCTTGTTCTTTTACACTTCTCAATGTTCTACTTCTTCTATACCTCATCTCTTATTCTCTTTGCATAATCTCTTCTTCTAGTTACATGTTTCTTTTTATTGATTCTCTTAATTTCTCTTTTAGTTGCATGATTATACTACTTGCTTTTTGCTTGTTTACTTTGTCCTTCTCTTGTTTTCCCTTGGATGTTGACTTAAGTTTTAATTTTCTTTTATAGATCTTCTTGTTGTCTGATGAGCGGATAATTTATACGCTTTTTGGCATTGTTTTTAGTATGTTTTTAGTATATTTTAATTAGTTTTTATTTAAAAATCATATTTCTGGACTTTACTATGAGTTTGTGTGTTTTTCTGTGATTTCAGGTATTTTCTGGCTGAAATTGAGGGACCTAAGCAAAAATCTGATTCAGAGGCTGAAAAAGGACTGCAGATTGTGTTGGGTTCTGACCTCCCTGCACTCAAAGTGGATTTTCTGGAGCTACAAATACCTAATTGGCACACTCTCAATTGCGTTGGAAAGTAGACATCCTGGACTTTTCAGCAATGTAAAATAATCCATACTTTGCCCGAGATTTGATGGCCCAAACTGGCATTTCAAGTCAGCTCAAGAATTCTGGCGTTTAACTCCGAAACTGGCACAAAAGCTGGAGTTAAACGCCCAAACTGGCACAAAAGCTGGCGTTTAACTCCAAGAAAAGTCACTACACGAAAATGCTTCAATGCTCAGCCCAAGAACACACCAAGTGGGCCCGGAAGAAGATTTCTACATTAATTACTGATTTTTGTAACCCTTGGCTACTAGTTTTCTATAAATAGGACCTTTTGCTATTGTATTTTGAGACCATCTTGGGACGTTTAGTCCTTAAACCTTTGAGGCTGGCCATTCGGCCATGCTTACACTATTTGTTCTTATGTATTTTCAACGGTGGAGTTTCTACACACCATAGATTAAGGTGTGGAGCTCTGCTGTTCTTCATGAATTAATACGAAGTACTATTGTTTTTCTATTCAACTCAAGTCTATTTCTTCTCCAAGATATTCATTCGTTCTTCAACTTGATGAATGTGATGATCCGTGACACTCATCATCATTCTCACCTATGAACATGTACCTGACAACCACCTCTGTTCTACTAGCAATGGCTTGAATGCGTATCTCTTGGGTTTCTAATCTAAGATTGGAACCTTCGTGGTATAGGCTAGAATTAATGGCAGCCATTCCTGAGATCCGGAAAGTCTAAACCTTGTCTGTGGTATTCCGAGTAGGATCTAGGAACGGATGACTGTGACGAGCTTCAAACTCGCGATTGTAGGGCGTGTGACAGACAAAAAGGATCAATGGATCCTATTCCGACATGATCGAGAACCGACAGCTGATTAGCCGATGTTGTGACAGAGCATCAGGACCATTTTTAAGAATGAATTCTAGAGTTTCAAGGTGATGATCTTACCATCACAAAAGCTTATTGATTCCCATCAATTTAGCTATTGAATGTAATGTCCTGCTGAAGCTTGGCCAAACATGTCTAATCTTTTTAGACTGAAGCTTTAGATTAACATTGCATGATTCCTGGAATTCTTATTAAAAGTTTTGATTCTCTTTATTTTCTTTTCTATAAAATACAAAAAAATTTTAAAATCATAAAACCAAAAATATTTTATGTTTCTTGTTTGAGTCTATTGTCTAATTTTATGTTTGGTGTCAATTGTATGTCTTTATCCTTCTAATTTTTGAAAATTTATACATATTGTTCTTCATTGATCTTCAAGTTGTTCTGCATGATTTCATTGCTCTGATCTTTAAATTCTCTTGTTTTGTGTGTTTTGTTGTTCCTCATATGCATTCACAATTTGTTAGTGTCTTTTATATGAAAATTTTTAAGTTTGGTGTCCTGCATCCATTGTTTATTTGATCTTAGTTGCATTTTTTTTATTCCCATCATCAAAAATTCAAAAATATTTTTCAAAACTATGTCTTTTCAAGTCAATAATACAGAGAATTGAAGATTCAGAACATTCAGCAGAGGAATCAAACAGAAAAAGCTGGGCGTTCAAAACGCCTAGTGAAGAAGGAAAACTGGCATTTAAACGCCAGCCAGGGTACCTGGCTGGACGTTTAACGCCCAAAAAGGTAGAGATTTGGGCGTTAAACGCGAGAATGGGCACCATTCTGGGCGTTTAACGCCAGGATGACACTAGAGGGAAGATTTTGTTTTTAATTCACATTTTTTTCAAGTTTTCATTTTTTTTTCAAAATCAAATCTTTTTCAAATCATATCTTTTCAAATCAATTTCTTTCCATTTTATATTTATTTTTTACTATTTTCAAAAATCCTTGATTCAATTAAGGATTTACTTCAAAATTTTCAAGTTGTTACTTGCATATTAAGAAATGATCAAACTTTAAATTTTAAAATCATATCTTTTAATTTCTTGATAGTCAAGTAATCAACTTTAATTTTAAAAATTTTCTTTTTCTAAATTGATTTTCAATCATATCTTTTCAAACATATCTTTTCAATCACGTCTTTTTCAAAATTAATTTTTTCAATCATATCTTTTTTCTAATTTCAAAATCTTTTTAAAAAAATCACTTTATTTCTTTCCCAATCTTAGTTTTCGAAAATCTCAATCAAATTTTCAAATTTTTTTTAAATCTTTTAATTTATTTTCAAAAATTCTTCCCCTCTTTTCACATCCTTCTATTTAAAGGACTAAGACTCCCCATCAAGGTGCAATTCGAACTCTGTCCCTCTTGATAAGTTCGAATTCCCTCTTCTCCACCTCCTCCTTCTATTCTTCTTTTCCTCTGACACCTCAAGGAATCTCTATACTGTGACATAGAGGATTCCCTACTTTCTTGTTCTCTTCTTTTTCATATGAGCAGGAACAAAGATAAAGGCATACTTGTTCAAGCTGATCCTGAACCTGAAAGGACCTTGAAGAGAAAGCTAAGAGAAGCTAAAGAACAATTCTCTTTAGAGGGCCTAACAGAACTCTTCAAAGAAGAAGAAACCATGGCAGCCGAAAACAACAACAATGCCGACAATGCAAGGAAGGTGCTTGGTGACTTCACTGCACCTACTCCTGATTTCTATGGGAGAAGCATCTCTATCACTGCCATTGGAGCAAACAACTTTGAGCTTAAGCCGCAATTAGTTTCTCTAATGCAACAGAATTGCAAGTTTTATGGACTTCCATTGGAAGATCATCATCAGTTTTTAGTTGAATTCTTGCAAATCTATGACACTGTCAAGACCAATGGGGTTGACCCTGAAGTCTACAGACTTATGCTTTTTCCTTTTGCTGTAAGAGACAGAGCTAGAACATGGTTGGATTCACAACCTAAGAAAAGCCTGAACTCTTGGGAAAAGCTAGTCAATGCCTTCTTGACAAAGTTCTTTCCACCTCAAAAATTGAGTAAGCTTAGAGTGGAAGTCCAAACTTTTAGACAGAAGAATGGTGAGTCCCTCTATGAAGCTTGGGAGAGATACAAGCAATTGATCAGAAGGTGCCCTTCTGACATGCTTTCAGAATGGAGCATCATAGGAATCTTCTATGATGGTCTGTCTGAACTATCCAAGATGTCATTGGATAGCTCTGCTGGAGGATCTCTTCATCTGAAGAAGATGCCTGCAGAAGCTCAAGAACTCATTGAAATGGTTACAAATAACCAATTCATGTACATCTCTGAAAGGAATCCTGTGAATAATGGGACAACTCAGAAGAAAAGAGTTCTTGAGATTGATACTTTGAATGCCATATTGGCTCAGAATAAAATATTGACCCAACAAGTCAATATGATTTCTCAGAGTCTGTCTGAAACGCAAGCAGCAACAGGCAGTACTAAGGATGCTTCCTCTGAAGAAGAAGCTTATGATCCTGAGAACCCAGCAATGGAAGAGGTGAATTACATGGGAGAATCCTATGGAAACACCTATAATCCTTCATGGAGAAATCACCCAAATCTCTCATGGAAGGATCAACAGAGACCTCAACAAGGTTTCAACAACAATAATGGTGGAAGAAACAGGTTTAGCAATAGCAAGCCTTTTCCATCATCTTCTCAGCAACAGACAGAGAATTCTAGGCAAAACCACTCTAACTTAGCAACCATTATCTCTGATCTAATCAAAACCACTCAAAGTTTCATGACTGAAACAAGGTCCTCCATTAGAAATTTGGAGGCACAATTGGGTCAGCTGAGTAAGAAAATTACTGAACTCCCTCCTAGCACTCTCCCAAGCAATACAGAAGAGAATCCCAAAAGAGAGTGCAAGGCCATAACCACATCTCACATGGACGAACATGGAGAGGAGGAAGAGGCAGTGATTCCCACTGAGGAAGACCTCAATGGATGCCCACTGACCTCCATGGAGTTCCCTAATGAGGAACCATGGGAATCTGAGGCTCATACTGAGACCATAGAGATTCCATTAAATCTACTTCTGCCATTCATAAGCTCTGATGAGTATTCTTCCTCTGAAGAGGATGAAGATGTCACTGAAGAGCAAAGTGCTAAGTACCTTAGAGCAATCATGAAGCTAAATGCCAAGTTATTTGGTAATGAGACTTGGGAAAATGAACCTCTATTGCTCATCAAGGAACTGGAAGACTTGACTAGGCAGAGATTACCTCAAAAGAGACAGGACCCTGGAAAGTTCTCAATCCCTTGTACCATAGGCACCATGACCTTTGAGAAGGCTTTGTGTGACCTAGGGTCAAGCATAAACCTTATGCCTCTCTCTGTAATGGAGAAGCTAGGGATCATTAAGGTACAAGCTGCAAGAATCTCACTGGAGATGGCAGACAATTCAAAGAAACAGGCTTATGGACTTGTAGAGGATGTCTTGGTAAAGGTTGAAGACCATTACATCCCTGCTGATTTCATAATCCTAGAGACTGGGAAGTGTATGGATGAATCCATCATCCTTGGCAGACCCTTCTTAGCCACAGCAAAAGCTGTGATTGATGTTGACAGAGGAGAATTGATCATTCAAGTGAATGGAGACTCCCTTGTGTTTAAAGCTCAAGGATATCCCTCTGTCACCATGGAGAAGAAGCACGAAGAGCTTTTCTCAATACAGAGTCAAACAGAGCCCCCATAGTCAAACTCTAAGTTTGGTGTTGGGAGGCCACAACCAAACTTTAAGTTTGGTGTTGAACCCCCACATTCAAACTCTAAGTTTGGTGTTAGGAGGTTCCAACATTGCTCTGAACATCTGTGAGGCTCCATGAGAGCTACTGTCAAGCTATTGACATTAAAGAAGCGCTTGTTGGGAGGCAACCTAATTTTTACTTATCTATATTAAATTTCTATTTTCTATTGTTATTTTATGTTTTCTGTAGGTTGATGATCATGTGAAGTCACAAAAACAATTGAAAAGGCAAAAACAAAGTGAAAAACAGAATGAAAAATAGAACACCCTGGAGGAGACAGTTACTGGCATTTAAACGCCAGTAAAGGTAGCAGAATGGGCGTTAAACGCCCAGTCTGGCACCATTCTGGGCATTTAACGCCAGAAAAGGGCACCAGACTGGCGTTTAACGCCAGGAATGGGCAAGAAGTTGGCCTTAAACGCCAGAAATGGGCAGCAGCCTGGCGTTTAACGCCAGGATTGGCAGCAAGGGGCGTTTTGCATGCCACTTGGTGCAGGGATGAGATATCCTTGACACCTCAGGATCTGTGGACCCCACAGGATCCCCACCTACCCCACTACTCTCACTCTTCTTCACCCATTCACCAATCACCTCAATACCTCTTCCCCAAAAACCCCTCACCTATCAAATCCCACCATTCTCTTCACCACTCACATCCATCCTTCATAAAACCCCACCTACCTCACCATCCAAATTCAAACCACTTTCCCTCCCAAACCCACCCTCTATAGCCGAACCATACACCCCCTCTCACCCCTATATAAACCCATCTTCACTCCTTCATTTTCACATAACCTAAACACCAATTCTCCCCCTTGGCCGAAACACAAAGCCCACTCAATCTCCTCTATTTCTTCTTCTTCTACTTTCTTCTTTCTTCTTTTGCTCGAGGACGAGCAACCTTCTAAGTTTGGTGTGGTAAAAGCTAAAGCTTTTTGTTTTTCCATAACCATTTATGGCACCATAGGCTGGAGAAACCTCTAGAAAGAGGAAAGGGAAGGCAAAAGCTTCCACCTACGAGTCATGGGAGATGGAGAGATTCCTCTCAAGGGAGCATCAAGACCACTTCTATGAAGTTGTGGCCAAGAAGAAGGTGATCCCCGAGGTCCCTTTTAAGCTCAAAAAGGGCGAATATCCAGAGATCCGACATGAGATCCGAAGAAGAGGTTGGGAAGTGATGACAAGTCATCTTAGCCTAGTTTCACTAGTCTTTTTCTTCTGTTTTCAATTGTTTTTATGCACTTTCTTGAGCCATAAGTAAGCCAATTGGGTAGAATTTCATATTTCCTTTGATTCAATCAACCATGGATGAATTAATGCAATTTCATGAGATTTTGTGGTATAATTGTCATATATTATGAAAGAATAACAAACTCATGATTTTGGGCATAGCTTTGATGTGTTTGATTGATTGATGATAGGTGAAAAAAGCTTTGAAGAAGGTTGAAGAAAGAAAAAAGGGCAAGGAGCAAGAGAGAACAAAAAGCTTGAGCAAAAGGTTGCCTCAAACTTTAGCTCAAGCTTTTGGAAGAGTGAATGCACATTGGTTGGAGCAAAAAGCTTGCGCCAACGTTTGCCTCAAGCTTCTTGGCAAATGTTGGCGCCACACACCAACACCCTGGAGGAGAAAAGCTTGCGCCAACGTTTGCCTCAAACTTTTTGGCAAACGTTGGCGCCACACCAACATACCCTGGAGGAGAAAAGCTTGTGCCAACGTTTGCCTCAAGCTTTTTGGCAAACGTTGGCGGCACACATGCACACAAGGGGATCAACGTTTGGCCTAAAGTTTGACCTCAAACTTTAGCCCAAACGTTGGTAGCAGTAAATGGGGGCTGCTGATATGAAAAGCTTGAGCCAAAGTTTGCCTCAAACTTTGACTCAAGCTTTTATGATTTATAGCCCGGTTCACAATGGATTTCTCTCCAACTCCAAGAGCAATCAACAGAGTCTTTTATCAACCCAATTCCATCAAGAGCAAAGGCCCAATTCAAGGCTTGAAGACCATTTGAAGAAAGTGTATAAATAGCTTAGGATTTAAGTTTTTTCGAGAGCTTTTCCTTTAGAATTCTTGGAACACTTACAGAGAGCTCACCTTTACATTTTTGATTTGTTGCTTTAGAATTCTAGAGAATTAGGAAGGAGAATTGATCTCTCTTCTTCCTTGTTCTTGCTTGAGAACTCTTTACTTTTCTTGCTTTGGATCTTGGGTAGAGAATTGAAGAACTTCTGTTTCAATCTCACCTTGAGATCTTCTTTAATTTTCTGTATAATTGAATTTCCTTTTCTGTTAATTGCTTCTTCTTCTACTCTCTCTGCAATTTACACTTCTTTATTTCCTTTACAATTGTTCTTGCTGGATCTAGGAAGGCAGTGAGATCTAGACTTGGCTATCTAGTCTCTTGAGTCCTGAGATCTACAGCTTTCAATTTAAATTTCCTTGTTTCGTTGCTACACCAAGCTTATTCTCATTTCCGTTTTAGATCCGGTTTAATTCAAGTCATCTTCTACTTTTCTGTTTATTGCATTTTACTTTTCATTGTTTAATTTCTGCAAATCCAATTCCCAGTTCCCTTTACAATTCAAGCCATTTACATTTCTTGCACTTTAAGATTCTGTAATTTACATTTCTTGCAATCTAAGTTTCTGCAATTTATATTACTTGCACTTTAAGATTCAGCCTCTTTAATTTCTCTGCACTTTAAATTCTTGCCAATTGTCCTTCTCCCTTTTAATTTCATGCAATTTAGCTTCTGTCGAATACAAACCACTCAAATCAACTCTTGATTCGCTAGACTAAGTCATCCACTAAACTAAAATTGCTCAATCCTTCAATCCCTGTGGGATCGACCTCACTCCTGTGAGTTTTATTACTTGATGCGACCCGGTGCACTTGCCGGTTAGTTTCGTGTTGGATCGTTTTCCACACATCAAGTTTTTGGCGCTGTTACCGGGGATTGAAAATGATTGACAATGATTAAGTGAAGTGGAGATCTAGATCTAGCATTTTTATTTTTCTGTTTCTCTGACTTTGAACTAACCCACTAACTGTTTGAATTTTTGCTTGAACTAACTGAAACCTCACTTTAGCAATAAAGTGAAGTTTTCTTGGTTTCTCTGGCTTCGTATGATTCTCATACTTCAGCTTGTTGAATATACGAGAGAAGCAATTCTCTCTTACTAATTTTTCAAGCCTATCAACTGTTTGATACATTGTGTTAGCTAAACCTTTTAACCACATTTTGGACATGAATGTTTTCAATCTTCATTTGGACTATTTGTGATTGTGTAGATCATGGAGAAAAACCCAACGAGTCTCAGTCAGCATGGTAGTAATATCCCCACCTTAGATGACAAGCAACCACTCATCACCATGAATGACATTGCTCAGTGGTTTGAAGCTTTCCCACAAGGAAACATCATCGGATGGGAAGAACTAATGAGTGAACTCCTAGCCAAGTTGAAACCACCTCAGAGAACTGTCAAACCAGAGGCAGGAGTGCAACCATTCGCACAAGAGAAGGAAATTGAAAGTATTCGTGCAATCATGGCTCAAAGCGAGCAGATACATCAACAGCTTAAGCAACAATTGGAGCTGATTAACAGAAAAATAGATGAACTGCAACATGCTGTGGCAAATGCACAGAACTCACCTCAAAATCCCCATTGTTGGAATCAACTTGAAAAAGATTCTGGAGTAATTAACTATGAGCAACAAAGTCATGAGCGATCACACTCTCTAGACAGCTCCTCAAGCATGTTCCAACGTAGGACTCAGAATGATGTGTACAACCCACCCTGGAGAACTCAATTCAACTGGAGGGGGGTTGAAAACCAAAATCAAAGACCAAGGGACTTCAACTGCAACAACCCAAACTTCAAAAACCAACATAAAAACCACTCCCACAACAACAACCATCACGCACCACCCCAATGCACACACTTCTAACCCCATCCTACCTCACAACTCGCCCAAAATGACTCTCATCAACCATCACAGTTGACACAACCACAACAAATTCCAAACTCTCAAAGACTCTATGTTCTAGAAATGATGATGGAAAGATTCATGAAAGTTCAAGAAATGATAACAATAGAGCAGGAAGAAATAAGGAAAAATCAAGAGATGATAAGCAGGACCCAAGAGGGCTCACTCAGAAGAGTTGAAAGGCAAATGGAACAACTGGTTCAAAACCTTGCTGAATTGGGCGAGAGAGAAGCAAATATATCCCTAAGGGCCACTGAAGATGACCCAAAGAATAGTGAAAAAGCTGCTGGGTTGAAAGGGAAAGCAGTTAGGGAAGAAAGTAAGAAGGCTATGGAAAAGGAAATAATCATCAAAGAAAGACACCACAGAGGAATTCCACAAAAAGAAACAGAGGAAAGGAAGCCCATAGTGAGAGGAGGAAACCAAAGGCAACAGAAGCCTCAACTTCCATGATCCGAGGATGAAAGATGTCAAGCTAGTGACAATAAAAGAGCGCTTGTTGGGAGGCAACCCAACCGGAGGTAACTTTCTTTTCATAACTATTTCAATAAAAAGGTTAATTAGTTTTATCTATATTGCGAGAAGTTAAGTTTGGTGTTGCACACCAAAACAATCTAAGGGAGAATGAAGGATTCTAAGTTTGGTGTTCCACCAAAATTTCATCATAAAACATATTCTCACCTTCTGCATCATGCTAGCTTCAAGCATTTGGATAAACTAGTTAACTATTTTGCTGTTTCCTAGTTTTCAGTTTTTTTAGCAAAGAAAAATAGTTTCACATCTGGTTAGTTTGATGAACAAGAACCATTGGCAAGGTACTAAGTTTGGTGTTCCCACACCAAAGTAAGTACAAAGGCCCACAAATAAATCGTGCATACTAACCATTGTTTCTAAGTGCTTGGGGAACAAGCAACTTTCAATATCACTGCAGAGTATCATACAAACTTTTGGGAAGATTTAGCATCATCAATCAAAGAGATGAAAGAGGAATTTGAAGACCAGCAATGATGATGAGGAAGAGGACAGCAAGTAAACTCCAAAAGGTTGTGTTATTCATTATCAGATATTGCTGTGATTGAAAGTTATATTATACCCCTATCTGTCCTTCTGTCTAGTATAGTTTTTCTGCAAATCAATAATCAAGATGCTTGATCATTTACAACACTATACTCTCCAAAACTTGTTTGCACTCAATATTTCAAAAAAATGCATTACATGAAAGTTCTTTGAAAAGAAGGATTGAGGAATTAAACAATTTTGAGTCAAGCAAAAGATTAGGAGAAGTGGTGGTTCTAGTTGTATGATTATGCATTGAGGTTGCATGCTTATGAAAACTTGCATGGGAGCTCATAGGCAGGACGTAGAGTTCAAAGAAGTGTTGTGGAGATTCTCAAACATTTATTGATCCAAGAAGCAGCAAACAAAACAAAAGAAAATAAAGAAAATACAAAAACAAAAAGAACATGGCCCAAGGCTCTGAGCATCAATTACTAGGCAGAAAAGAAGAAAGAAACAAGAACTCAAAGAGTTGTTATCCTAGTAAATGCTTGTGGTCGAATTGTGTCAAAGAGAGAGGCTTGAGTAAGTAAATCCTTAGGGGGTGCTATAACACCTAATACCTTAAAACCAACTGGTTTAGGAGTATTGATTGAAAACTTATCTAAAGAGCCACTTTGAGACATGACACTTAGAGTCAAGGCCAAAGCACAGCAACTCTAAGCTGCTTCAAGGTGATTACCTATAGAGAGATCTCTATGATATTATTTGGATGAAAGTTCTAAGACCTAAGACTCCCAAGATGTAGGGACTAGTAAGCACTGAAGCCCTTGCATGAGCATATAATTTAGAGTTCACCCCACTGTCACTTAATCACTTCACTCACAGAATAAAACATGTAATTTTTCAAATCCATTCTGATTGAAAGAACCTTTGAGCATAATTCTTTTCTTTCTTGGGGACAAACAAGCTTTAAGTTTGGTGTTGTGATGACAAGTCATCTTAGCCTAGTTTCACTAGTCTTTTTCTTTTGTTTTCAATTGTTTTTATGCACTTTCTTGAGCCATAAGTAAGCCAATTGGGTAGAATTTCATATTTCCTTTGATTCAATCAACCATGGATGAATTAATGCAATTTCATGTGATTTTATGGTATAATTGTCATATATTATGAAAGAATAACAAACTCATGATTTTGAGCATAGCTTTGATGTGTTTGGTTGATTGATGATAGGTGAAAAAAGCTTTGAAGAAGGTTGAAGAAAGAAGAAAGGGCAAGGAGCAAGAGAGAACAAAAAACTTGAGCAAAAGCTTGCCTCAAACTTTAGCTCAAGCTTTTGGAAGAGTGAATGCACAATGGTTGGAGCAAAAAGCTTGCACCAACGTTTGCCTCAAGCTTTTTGGCAAACGTTAGCGCTACACACCAACACCCTGGAGGAGAAAGGCTTGCGCCAACGTTTGCCTCAAGCTTTTTGGCAAACGTTGGCGCCACACATGCACACAAGGGGATCAACGTTTGGCCTAAAGTTTGACCTCAAACTTTAGCCCAAACGTTGGTAGCAGCAAATGGGGGCAGCTGATATGAAAAGCTTGAGCCAAAGTTTGCCTCAAACTTTGACCCAAGCTTTTATGATTTATAGCCCGGTTCACAATGGATTTCTCTCCAACTCCAAGAGCAATCAACAGAGGCTTTTATCAACCCAATTCCATCAAGAGCAAAGGTCCAATTCAAGGCTTGAAGACCATTTGAAGAAAGTGTATAAATAGCTTAGGATTTAAGTTTTTCGAGAGCTTTTCCTTTAGAATTCTTGGAATACTTACAGAGAGCTCACCTTTACATTTTTGATTTGTTGCTTTAGAATTCTAGAGAATTAGGAAGGAGAATTGATATCTCTTCTTCCTTGTTCTTGCTTGAGCACTCTTTACTTTTCTTGCTTTGGATCTTGGGTGGAGAATTGAAGAACTTCTGTTTCAATCTCACCTTGAGATCTTCTTTAATTTTCTGCATAATTGAATTTCCTTTTCTGTTAATTGCTTCTTCTTCTACTCTCTCTGCAATTTACACTTCTTTATTTCCTTTACAATTGTTCTTGCTGGATCTAGGAAGGCAGTGAGATCTAGACTTGGCTATCTAGTCTCTTGAGTCCTGAGATCTACAGCTTTCAATTTAAATTTTCTTGTTTCGTTGCTACACCAAGCTTATTCTCATTTCCGTTTTAGATCCGGTTTAATTCAAGTCATCTTCTACTTTTCTGTTTATTGCATTTTACTTTTCATTGTTTAATTTCTGCAAATCCAATTCCCAATTCCCTTTACAATTCAAGCCATTTACATTTCTTGCACTTTAAGATTCTGCAATTTACATTTCTTGCAATCTAAGTTTCTGCAATTTATATTACTTACACTTTAAGATTCAGCCTCTTTAATTTCTCTGCACTTTAAATTCTTGCCAATTGTCCTTCTCCCTTTTAATTTCATGTAATTTAGCTTCTGTCGAATACAAACCACTCAAATCAACTCTTGATTCGCTAGACTAAGTCATCCACTAAACTAAAATTGCTCAATCCTTCAATCCCTATGGGATAGACCTCACTCCCGTGAGTTTTATTACTTGATGCGACTCGGTGCACTTGCCGGTTAGTTTCGTGTTGGATCGTTTTCCAGACATCAGGAAGTTCTCACCAACCCCATTCAACAAGTCGGAATCTTAATGGTTCAAGAGTTCTATGCCAATGCATGGATCACCAAGAACCATGATCAAAGTGTGAACCTGGACCCTAAGAATTGGCTTACAATGGTCCGAGGGAAATACTTGGATTTTAGTCCGGAAAATGTAAGCTTGGCATTCAACTTGCCCATGATGCAAGGAGATGCACACCCCTACACTTGAAGGGTCAACTTTCATCAAAAGTTGGACCAAGTCCTCATGGACATATGTGAAGAGGGCGCTCAATGGAAGAGAGATTCAAGAAGGAAGCCGGTTCAACTAAGAAGGCACGACCTCAAGCCCGTGGCTAGGGGATGGTTGGAGTTCATCTAACGCTCAATCATTCCCACTAGCAACCGGTCCGAAGCTACTATAGACCGGGCTATCATGATACATAGCATCTTGATTGGAGAAGAAGTGGAAGTTCATGAGGTTATATCCCAAGAACTCTACAAGGTGGCAGATAAGTCCTCCACTATGGCAAGGTTAGCCTTCCCTCATCTCATTTGTCACCTCTGCAATTCGGCTGGAATTGACATAGAGGAAGACATCCTCATTGATGAGGACAAGCCCATCACTAAGAAAAGGATGGAGCAAACAAGAGATCCCACTCATGGACAAGAGCATGAGGAATTTCCTCATCATGAAATCCCTGAGATACCTCAAGGGATGCATCTTCCTCCACAAAACTATTGGGAGCAAATCAACACCTCCCTAGGAGAATTAAGTTCCAACATGGGACAACTAATGGTGGAGCACCAAGAGCATTCCATCCTCCTCCATGAAATTAGAGAAGATCAAAGAACCATGAGAGAGGAGCAACAAAGGCAAGGAAGAGACATTGAGGAGCTCAAGCACTCCATAAGATCTTCAAGAGGAAGAACAAGCCACCATCACTAAGGTGGACCCGTTCTTTAATTTCCTTGTTCTTTATTTTTTGTTTTTCGAAAATTGTGCTTTATGTTTATTTATGTTTGTGTCTTTATTACATGATCATTAGTGTCTAAGTGTCTATGCCTTAAAGCTATGAAAATGAATCCATCACCTTTCTTAAATGAAAAATGTTTTTAATTGAAAAAGAAAAAGAAGTGCATGAATTTTAAATTTTAAAATAGTTTAATTATTTTGATGTGGTGGCAATGCTATTGTTTTTCTGAATGAATGCGTGAACAGTGCATATTTTTGAATTTGTTGATTCATGAATGTTAAAATTGTTGGCTCTTGAAAGAATGAAAGGAAAAGGAGAAATGTTATCTGATGATCTGAAAAATCATAAAATTGATTCTTGAATCAAGAAAAACCAGTGCAAAGCTTGCAAAAAAAAAAAAGCAAGCAGAAAAAGCCAATACTCCTTTAAACCAAAAGGCAAGGGTGATAAAAAGGATCCAAGGGTTTGAGCATCAGTGGATAGGAGGGCCCACAGGAATAAAATCCTGGCCTAAGCGGCTAAACCAAGCTGTCCCTAACCATGTGCTTGTGGCATGAAGGTGTCAAGTGAAAACTTGAGACTGAGCGGTTAAAGTCGAGGTCCAAAGCAAAAAGCACTACAAGAAAAAAGGCCTGTCGGCACACTTTTTTCTTGCCACACTTTTAAAGCGTGCCCAAAAGTGGTCTATGGGCACGCTTTTGCGAGGGTGGCCACTGATTTGTGATTTGGCCACCCTTTTTTTTGCCACGCTTGAAAAGCGTGGCCATAGAGAGAAATCGGCACGCTTTTACGACGGTGGCCACTTATTTGAAATTTGGCTACACTTTTTTATTGCCACGCTTGAAAAGCGTACCCATAGAGAGAAATCGGCACACTTTAAAAGCGTGACTAATTTTTTCCTAACAGTCACATTTTTAAAGCGTGCCCATATACTGTGTTTAGATAGGCACCCTACAAAAGCGTACCCATAGAGTGCCACCCTATTTTTTACACACTTCACTTTTTTCTAAGTTAACTTTTAACCTATTGAAGTTATAACTGCTCATACACTTCACTTTTATTTCCAAATTCATTTTTAACCTAGAAGATAACCTAAAAGCAAGCATTCGCACCCAACAAGCCGTCGCACTCATCACTGTCCATCGCCATGACCGTCGCACCACACAGCTCGCCGCCATGTTCGTCTAACCCTCACACCCTGCCCTTCATCAAAACCTCGCACCCATCCATCTCTTTGTCGCACCCAACCCTGCACCATCAACGATCACTCACACCAAGCTGTCTCTCGACTGTCTCTCGCACCCAACCCTCGCACCATCGACGCTACCCTCGTTAGATTCGGAACCCTCCATCGGCCCTGCTCCGTCCACACACCATCAGTGGTCTCTGTCTTAGCGTGCCCTCCTACTCCCTCAGTGGTCTCTGTCTCGCAAACCCTCGTTGGATTCGGAACCTCAATCATTGCTCACTCTATTTCGCAAACCCTCAATCGCCGTTCCTCCCTCTGTGGTTCAGCACCTGTCGCGTTGCCGTCTCCTTCTCTAAAGTCGTCGCGCCAACGTCTCCCTCTCCCTCACTCGTCGCACCTCCGTCAGCCATGTTCAACGTTCGCAATGCCGTGGTAAATTATTTGGTCAATTTTTTCCTTGGTCTGATTATTTGATTTTGAATTTGATTTTCTTGGTTCTTCATTTTTTTTATTTTTCTAATTTTCTATTTTTTGTTCTAATATGATCCGTGGTTTAGGGTTTTTTATTCTAAACTTCTTGACATTTGGTTCTGTTCTGCTGCAGCTGTGGTAGTGCTCAGCTACTGATATGTGGTGCTCATTATTTGAGTTCATTCTTTGCTGAATCTCGTTTGGCATAGAATACCTCTAGATTTTTTGCAAGGTGACAAATTTAGAGCAGCAGCAGATAATTACATTAGGCCTCTCCTAACTAAGGTATTCAAGTTTCTTTTTAGCTTCAAATTATGCCTCGTTCAGGTTTTTCGAAGTTGATTATGATTTCTTTCTTTTGTATTCTCTCCAGGGAGTTCCATCTCTTTTCTCTGATCTTTCGTCTTTGTATAATCACCCTGGGAAGGTTAGCTTTATCCCTTACACTTCTATGACTGAAAAACGATGAGATATTTGATTGTATTTTTTCTTCCATCATGTTATATAATGAAGGAAGTGGTGGCAAGAGTAGTAATGATAATGAGGGTGGAAAATTCATTTGACATGAATGAAGGAGCGACTATGAGTGATGATGAGGAATTGGAAGAAGAGAATAATAATGAAGCAAAGGAGGAGGAGGAGGATAACAATGAAGAAGGGAATTCAACAAACCCAAGTAGCAGCAGCACAGCATCAAGAGAAGGAAAGAGAGGGAGTGGTGTGAGACAATATGTGAGATCAAAGATGCCAAGGCTTCGTTGGACTCCTAATCTTCATCTCTCCTTTGTCCATGCTGTTCAGAGGCTTGAAGGTCAAGAAAGTAAGTCAAGAAAGTAATTCCACTCTCAAACATTTGTAAGACTACACTTCAATTTGACTTGGGAGGAGTTCAATTTGATAAAATGGTCTGTTTCAATCTTTTTTTTAAGTGATTCTTCTGTCTTGTGTCTATCCTCTGAGTATGCTACTATTGTAGGTTCCTTATATTACAATTGCTTTGATGTGGAAGGGGCATAAAGACCTTTTTGATTGGTTATCTAGGCAACTTTCTGTGCAAAGCAGTTTTGCTGAAGCTGCACAACTTCTGAAGCCAGCCTCTGCTGCAATGACAGTAAGTTTTGGACATTCATGGACCATTTCTAGCTTTAGTTCTTGAGAAGTTAAAACCATATGGAGGCATTCAAGGTAGGGTTTTATATCATAGCTCATTCTTAATCCACTTTGTTGCTTAGTGGGAGCATCAAAAGGTGTTCAAAGGCTGGGAAATCAACTGCTAATGGTGTTACAAAACATGAAAATAAAGCTGTATCCTCGGTATGTTTGAGTTTGTTTTAGTTGATTGCTTTTAAGATTTGTTTGGCTTCCTAACTACTTGATTCATCATCTTACAAAGTACAAGTCTAATTTGAAGTGTTTGGTTCTATTATGGAGTTTTGGGATATAAGATAATAGAACTGAAAACATATTGTCACAAAACACTGTAGGAGTAGTGAGACAGGGTTGCTTGAGCTCAATTAACAAATTTTGAATTTGGATTAGTTCTACAAACACTACAGCCAATATTCGATCCATAGTAAACACAATATCCAGTAGATGTAAAATGTGTGAAGAGGAAAGGATTTGATTTTGTGCTCCTAAATCCAAAAGATTGTAAGGTGGCAGTAATGGTTAGATACCAAGCTCTCAGAGCTTATTTCAAACCATATATTGCCTTGTTTAGTTTGCAAACAAGGTTTGAATTTGAGTAAACAAAACTAGGGAGTTGAGACATGTAAATAGTCTCGGTTAGATTTCCATTTAGAAAAGCATCATGAAAATTATACTGCTTCACTGCCCAACCTTTTGATAAAGCTATGATTAAGATTATTCTAATAGTTACAGGTTTGAAAATTATACTCTCTCTAAACTTCTAGATATTTGGTTTTGTTCTGCTGCAGCTGTGGTAGTGCTCCGCTGCTGCTAGGTTGTGCTGAACTGCTAGTGCTTTGCCTGTCCTGTGGTGGCGCTACTCCTCCTATTCTTCCCCTACTCCTTTCTTCTCAGCGCTGCTCATCTTCTTCTCAAACCTTCTATAATTTATTGATATCTTCTAGGTATGCTTTTGTGATAATGTATTGACTTGTATATTTAACCTCTCAAACCATAAGTTTCAATAATTTCAAAATAGAAGAAAATCTTAGCTATATATGTAAACTGAAATAAAATAATAAGGACCAGGTGAACTAAAAATTTACATGTATATATTCAGGTATGATTTGAGTTAGACTATTGTAATATCTATCAGGATCGGCCACAAGCACGATCAGTTTTTAAAATCTCTGTCCAAATATGGCAGGCTCGGTATAGGTTCCACAGAGCTTCTAAATATTACAAGAGGCTTAAGGTAGGAGCAATAGTCGCACAATGCAGATGGAGGGGGAAGATGGCCAGGAGAGAACTCAGGAAACTGAAGATGGTAAGTTTCTCTAACTATGTTCTTATGTTGTACATGAAACATGTGATAGATGCAAAATAAAGCTTATTGTGAACAACAGAAGGGAATATCAAATTCCTGTGGGAATCATCTGATTAAGCTTATCTTTTTTTCCCCTGATCTTTTAGTTCCTCTTATTGGTGGTTTTTTGAATGGCTAAAAATGAAATAGTTAAGCTTATCTTTTTTTTCCCCTACTCTAGGAGTTTGTTTTAAACATGTCATAAATGTAGAATCATGTAATATTTGCTAAGGTGAAACTTTGAGCACTTTTGACATGACTACTTTGAGCATTGACTTCTCAACTATTATGTAGAACTCTATTCTGTTTGAAACAAACAATTTATTATTTTCCTCCTTGTTCTGATTGCTAGGATTGTCGTATTAGGTGATCAGTAAGATGCTGGAACCAGTTCAATTTTGTGTTGGCACTTTGTCTCTAGTAGTACCAGGGCCAGCTGCACTGATTTTAGACATCTCAGTTAGTAGTTGAGCTAATTTTTGTATATGAAGTGTCTAACATCTTACTTAAATCAATGGAATATGTTTTTGTTATATTTTCTCTAATGCAGCTGGATATAGAAGTTAGGGTGAAGTACGGGTCAATATTGCTCGGCCTAACATACTTCAGATGCAGCCCTTACCATATAACATTAGAAAAGGAGAACTTATGTTATTTGAAATCATGAATTCCTTTTTGTTCTCTGTCTTTTCCTTTAAAGATGTATTGTTTCATCTTTATTACATTATTCTAGCAAGAAAGCACGTTCTTTTTTATGGGTTGAGTTTTCACAATGGAGTTTTGATTCTTTTGTGTTCCTAGTAAAAAAAGATCTTAAAGTACTTGTTTCTTTCTAACTCCTTTATTGTTTTGTGGCCATTGTTATTGAACAGATTGCAATCTGAACTGATGACTCTAATGGTAAGAAGCTTATATGCCCACTACATATATATGATCTTTCTCTTGTATTTGGAAAAAGATTACTGATTATTGAAGCTTTGTGTCCATGGGAATTTTAGATGAGCGGAGATTCAGGTATATCTGCATTTCCTGAGGAGGACAACATATTATGCTGGAAAAGGACAATAACAGGAAGTAAAGACATGTGTTTGAAGGAACTGAGTACAAGTTGCCACTTTTGTTTCCCAATGATTACCCTTTTAAGGCTCCAAAGGTCAAATTTGAAAGCACCTACTTCCATCCAAATGTAGATGTTCATGGTAATATATGCTTGGACATTCTTCAAGTAGTAATTATGTGAAGATTCCTGTCCTTTCTTATTTGATCAACACAAGATACAAAGCTTGGATATGACAGAACAATTCTGTGTCCTCAGCCAACATCTGTGTCTTAACTAGTTTAGATTGTGTGCAGAAGACGAGTGTACAAACACAATATTGAATATATTTCTTGTTGGAACAACATTAACATTTACTTTCTTGTGATGGGCATTTTTTGAAGCGAGAAGATTGTTCTTATATTCTTGACTGGATAGGGGAGACCCAAAGGTGAAGTAAATGGAGCTTCTCTTTCGGGATTCATCATCAATTAGCCACAAATTGGATAGTTTTAGTGATCTCCTAAGTTCTAATGATAAATTTATTTTGTCCTAATTCAATTATTAGTTGTTATAGAATTGTAATTTTTTAATTATAATTATAGCATGTAAAAAACTCATGTAAATCAATAAAAAATCAATTCTTTTATACCTTCTAATTTTCTCCTTTTTTTAATTTGACAAAGGAATAGGCCACGCTTTAAAAGCGTGGCAAAAGGTTTTAGTTGGTGAGCTACGCTTTAAAAGCGTGCCGATAGCGTGGCTGTGTGTGTCTATCGGCACGCTTTTGAAGCGTAGCCAAAACCAACCTAATCGGTACGCCTCAAAAGCGTGGCGATCTGTGAACTTATCGGTACGCTTTAAAGCGTACCGATAGATTAACACCTATGGCCACGCTTTTAAGCGTGGCCAAAAAGAAAGCGTGCCGATAGATCCACAAAAGCGTGGCGATAGAGCAACTGGCACGCTGGCGGATGTGACCCTTTCAAAAGTGTGCCGATAGCTCAAAAAGCGTGGCGAAAAGCTATAGGCACGCTTTTTAGCACTTTTCGGCACACTTTAAAAGCGTGGCAGAAAGCTTATTTTCTTGTAGTGAAGAAGAGTGTGCTTAAGAACCCTGGACACCTCTAATTGGGGACTCTAGCAAAACTGAGTCACAATCTGAAAAAGGTTCACCCAGTTATGTGTCTGTGGCATTTATGTATCCGGTGGTAATATTGGAAAACAAGGTGCTTAGGGCCACGGCCAAGACTCATAAAGTAGCTGTGTTCAAGAATCAACATACTTAACTAGGAGAATCAATAACACTATCTGGATTTTGAGTTCCTATAGATGCCAATCATTCTGAACTTCAAGGGATAAAGTGAGATGCCAAAACTATTCAGAAGCAAAAAGCTAAAAGCCCCGCTCATCTAATTAATACTGATCTTCATAGATGTTTTTGGAATTCATTGTATATTGATGAGCGGATAATTTATACGCTTTTTGGCATTGTTTTTGGTATGTTTTTAGTAGAATCTAGTTACTTTTAGGGATATTTTTATTAGTTTTTATGTTAAATTCACATTTCTGGACTTTACTATGAGTTTGTTTGTTTTTCTGTGATTTCAGGTATTTTCTGGCTGAAATTGAGGGACTTGAGCAAAAATCAGATTCAGAGGTTGAAGAAGGACTGCTGATGCTGTTGGATTCTGACCTCCCTGCACTCAAAGTGGATTTTCTGGAGCTACAGAACTCAAAATGGCGCGCTTCCAATTGCGTTGGAAAGTAGACATCCAGGGATTTCCCGCAATATATAATAGTTCATACTTTGGCCGATTTTAGATGACGCAAAAGGGCAATGAACGCCAGTTCTACGCTACAGTCTGGAGTTAAACGCCAGAAACACGTCACGAACCAGAGTTGAACGCCAAAAACACGTTACAACTTGGCGTTCAACTCCAGAAAGAGCCTCTGCACGTGTAACATTCAAGCTCAGCCCAAGCACACACCAAGTGGGCCCCGGAAGTGGATTTATGCATCAATTACTTACTTCTGTAAACCCTAGTAACTAGTTTAGTATAAATAGGACTTTTTACTATTGTATTAGACATCTCATGATTTTTTAGTTCATCTTTAGGATCATATTGATCACGTTTGGGGGCTGGCCTCTCGGCCATGCCTGAACCTTTCACTTATGTATTTTCAAACGGTAGAGTTTCTACACTCCATAGATTAAGGTGTGGAGCACTGCTGTTCCTCATGAATTAATGCAAAGTACTACTATTTTTCTATTCAATTCAACTTATTCCGCTTCTAAGATATTCATTCGTACTTCAATATGAATGTGATGAACGTGACAATCATCATCATTCCCCCACGAACGCGTGCCTGACAACCACTTCCGTTCCACCTTAGATTGAATGAATACCTCTTGGATCTCTTAATCAGAATCTTCGTGGTATAAGCTAGATTGATGGTGGTATTCATGAGAATTCGGAAAGTCTAAACCTTGTCTGTGGTATTCCGAGTAGGATTCAGGGATTGAATGACTGTGACGAACTTCAAACTCGCGAGTGCTGGGCGTAGTGACAGACGCAAAAGGAGGGTGAATCCTACTCCAGTATGATCGAGAACCTCCAGATGATTAGCCATGCAGTGACAGCGCATCGAACAATTTTCACAGAGAGGATGGGAAGCAACCATTGACAACGGTGATGCCTCCAGATGATTAGCCATGCAGTGACAGCGCATCGGACCATTTTCACAGAGAGGATGAAAAGTAGCCATTGACAATGGTGATGTTCTTACATAAAGCCAGCCATGGAAAGGAGTAGGACTGATTGGATGAAGACAGCAGGAAAGCAGAAGTTCAGAGGGACGAAAGCATCTCTATACCTTTATTTGAAATTCTCACCAATGATATACATAAGTATTTCTATCTTTATTTTCTGTCTATTTATTATTTATTTTTGAAAACTCCATAATCAATTATTATCCGCCTGACTGAGATTTACAAGATGACCATAGCTTGCTTCATACCAACAATCTCCGTGGGATCGACCCTTACTCATGTAAGGTTTTATTACTTGGACGACCCAGTGCACTTGCTGGTTAGTTGTATCGAAGTTGTGAATGAAAAACGATTTATTAAGATGTGCGTACAGAGTTTTTGGTGCCGTTGCCTGAGATCACAATTTCGTGCACCATGTTTTTGGCACCGTTGCCGGGGATTGTTCGAGTTTGGACAACTGACGGTTCATCTTGTTGCTTAGATTGGGTAATTTTCTTTTTGTTTTATTTTCAAAAAAAAAATTTTTTTAAGAATGAATTCTAGTGTTTCATGAAGCATGTTGAAACCTGACTGGCTGTAAAGCCATGTCTAACCCTCAGATTGGAGCTTTAGAATAAGAGTGCAAGATTCCTGGAATTCATATTAAAAATTTTGGAATCCTTATTTTTCTTTTTCACACTAATTTTCGAAAAATATAAAATAAAAATACAAAATCATAAAAAATCAAAAATATTTTGTGTTTCTTGTTTGAGTCTTGAGTCAATTTCAAGTTTGGTGTCAACTGCATTTTTTCTAAAAATTCTCTGCATTTTTCAAAAATTCATGCATTCATAGTGTTCTTCATGATCTTCAAGTTGTTCTTGATAAACCTTCTTGATTGATCTTCATATTATATTGTTTTGTGTTGTATGGTGTTTTTCATATGCATTCTTGAATTCTTAGTGTCTAAGCATTAAAGATTTCTAAGTTTGGTGTCTTTCATGTTTTCTTTGCATAAAAAATTTTTCAAAAATAAGTTCTTGGTGTTCATCTTGATCTTCAAAGTGTTCTTGGTGTTCATCTTGACATTCATAGCATTCTTGCATGCATTCATCATTTTGATCTAAAAATTTTCATGCATTGAGTCTTTTTCATGTTTTTCTCTTTCATCATTGAAAATTCAAAAATAAAAAAAATATATCTTCCCCTTTTTCACTCATAAATTTCGAAAATTTGGATTGACTTTTTCAAAAAAATTTTTAAAAATCTAGTTGTTTTTACGAGTCAAATCAAACTTTCAATTTAAAAATCTTATCTTTTTCAAAATCTTTTTCAAAAATCAAATCTTTTTCATTTTTCTTAGTTATTTTCGAAAATTTTAAAAATATTTTTCAAAAATCTTTTTCTTATCTTTATCACATAATTTTCGAAAATAACATCATCAATTAATGTTTTGATTCAAAAATTTCAAGCTTGTTACTTGCTTGTTAAGAAAGATTCAAACTTTAAGTTCTAGAATCATATCTTGTGATTTCTTGTAAATCAAGTCATTAATTGTGATTTTAAAAATTAAATATTTTTCAAAACTAATTTCAATCATATCTTTTCAAAAATATCTTTTTATCTTATCTTTTTCAAAATCATATCTTTTTCAAAAATTTGATTTTAAAATATCTTTTCTAACTTCTTATCTTCTTATCTTTTCAAAATTGATTTTCAAATTTGTTTCAACTAACTAACTAACTTTTTGTTTGTTTCTTATCTTTTTCAAAACTACCTAACTAACCCTCTCTCTCTAATTTTCGAAAATATCTCCCTCTTTTTCAAAAATTCTTTTTAATTAACTAATTGTTTCAAAATTCAATTTTAATTTATTTCTTCTTTTAATTTTCGAAAATCACTAACCATTTTTCAAAAATAATTTTCGAAAATTCTCTTTCTCTCTCATCTCCTTCTATTTATTTATTCATCTACTAACACTTCTATTCATCTCACATCTCTGCTCTCCTCACCCTTGTGTTTCTTTCCTTACATTACATTCTTTTCTTCTTCTTTTCTTCTACTCACACAGGGACCTCTATAGTGTGGTAAAAAGCATCCCTATTATTATTTTTCTGTTCCCTCTTTTTCGTATGAGCAGGAGCAAGGACAAGAATATTCTTGTTGAAGCAGATCCAGAACCTGAAAGGACTCTGAAGAGGAAACTAAGAGAAGCTAAATTACAACAATCCAGCAAGCACCTTTCAGAAATTTTCGAACAAGAAGAGGAGATGGCAGCCGAAAATAATAATAATAATGCAAGGAGAATTCTTGGTGACTTTACTGCACCTAATTCCAATTTACATGGAAGAAGCATCTCCATCCCTACCATTGGAGCAAACAATTTTGAGCTGAGACCTCAATTAGTTTCTCTGATGCAGTAGAACTGCAAGTTCCATGGACTTCCATCTGAAGATCCTTTTCAGTTCTTAACTGAATTCTTGCAGATCTGTGATACTGTTAAGACTAATGGAGTAGATCCTGAAGTCTACAGGCTCATGCTTTTCCCTTTTGCTGTAAGAGACAGAGCTAGAGTGTGGTTGGACTCTCAACCCAAAGATAGCCTGAACTCTTGGGATAAGCTGGTCACGGCTTTCTTAGCCAAGTTCTTTCCTCCTCAAAAGCTGAGCAAGCTTAGAGTGGATGTTCAAACCTTCAGACAGAAAGAAGGTGAATCCCTCTATGAAGCTTGGGAGAGATACAAGCAACTGACAAAAAAGTGTCCTTCTGACATGCTTTCAGAATGGACCATCTGGATATATTCTATGATGGTCTGTCTGAATTAGCTAAGATGTCATTGGATACTTCTGCAGGTGGATCCATTCACCTAAAGAAAACGCTTGCAGAAGCTCAAGAACTCATTGACATGGTTGCTGATAACCAGTTCATGTACACTTCTGAGAGGAATCCTGTGAGTAATGGGACGCCTCAGAAGAAGGGAGTTCTTGAAATTGATACTCTGAATGCCATATTGGCTCAGAATAAAATATTGACTCAGCAAGTCAATATGATTTCTCAGAGTCTGAATGGAATGCAAGCTGCATCCAACAGTACTCAAGAGGCATCTTCTGAAGAAGAAGCTTATGATCCTGAAAACCCTGCAATAGCAGAGGTGAATTACATGGGTGAACCATATGGAAACACCTATAATCCCTCATGGAGAAATCACCCAAATATCTCATGGAAGAATCAACAAAAGCCTCAACAAGGCTTTAATAATGGTGGAAGAAACAGGTTTAACAATAGTAAACCTTTTCCATCATCCACTCAGCAATAGACAGAGAACTCTGAACAAAATACATCTAATTTAGCAAACTTAGTCTCTGATCTATCCAAGGCCACTGTAAGTTTCATGAATGAAACAAGGTCCTCCATTAGAAATTTGGAGGCACAAGTGGGCCAGCTGAGTAAAAGAATCACTGAAATCCCTCCTAGTACTCTCCCAAGCAATATAGAAGAGAATCCAAAAGGAGAGTGTAAGGCCATTGAATTAATTACCATGACCGAACTTGTAAGGGAGGTTGAGGACGTGAATCCTAGTGAGGAAGACCTCCTGGGACGTCCAGTGATCAGTAAGGAGTTTCCCTCTGAGGAACCAAAGGAATCTGAAACTCATCTAGAGACCATAGAGATTCCATTGAACCTCCTTACGCCCATCATGAGCTCTGAAGAGTACTCTTCTTCTGAAGAGAATGAAGATCTTACTGAAGAGCAAGTTGCCAAGTTCCTTGGTGCAATCATGAAGCTGAATGCCAATTTATTTGGTAATGAGACTTAGGGAGATGAACCTCCCCTGTTCACCAATGAACTAAATGCATTGGATCAACTGAGATTGCCTCAGATGAAACAGGAACCTGGAAAGTTCCTAATACCTTGTACCATAGGCACCATGACCTTTGAGAAAGCTCTATGTGACCTGGGGTCAGGAATAAACCTCATGCCACTCTTTGTAATGGAGAAACTGGGAATCTTTGAGGTGCAAGCTGCTAAAATCTCATTAGAGATGGCAGACAATTCCAGAAAATAGGCTTATGGACAAGTAGAGGACATATTAGTAAAGGTTGAAGGCCTTTACATCCCTGCTGATTTCATAATCCTAGATACTGGGAAGGATGAGGATGAATCCATCATCCTTGGAAGACCCTTCCTAGCCACAGCAAGAGCTGTGATTGATGTTAACAGAGGTGAACTAGTCCTTCAATTGAATGAGGACTCCCTTGAGTTTAAAACTCAAGGACATCCTTCTGTAAACATGGAAAAGAGGCACAATAAGCTTCTCTCAAAACAGAGTCAACCAGAGCCCCCACAGTCAAACTCTAAGTTTGGTTTTGGAGAGTCTCAACAATGCTTTGAACATCTGTGAGGCTCCATGAGAGCCCACTGTCAAGCTATTGACATTAAAGAAGTGCTTGTTGGGAGGCAACCCAATTTTTATTTATCTAATTCTATTTTTATTTTTATTGTTTTTCATGTTTTATTAGGTTCATGATCATGTGGAGTCACAAAATAAATAAAAAAATTCAAAAAAGAATAAAAAACAGCAGAAAAAAATCACACCCTGGAGGAGGATCTTACTAGCGTTTAAACGCCAGTAAGGAGCATCTGTCTGGCATTCAACGCCAGAACAGAGTATGTTTCTGGCGTTGAACGCCAGAAACAAGCAGCATCCTGGCGTTCAGACGCCAGAAATGCACAGTGAAGAAGAGCTGGCGCTGAACGCCAGAAACAAGCATCTAGCTGGCGTTCAACGGTAGAAATATGCTGCATCTGGGCGCTGAACGCCCAGAACAAGCATCAATTCGGCGTTTAAACGCCAGAATTGCATGCAAAGGCATTTTACATGCCTAATTGGTGCAGGAATGTAAATCCTTGACACCTCAAGATCTGTGGACCTCACAGGATCATCTCAGGATCTGTGGACCCCACAGAATCCCCACCTTCCCTCCTCATAATCCTAGATTCTTCCACATCTTCTTCTTCATCTATTCTTTCTTCTCTTGCTCGAGGGCGAGCAAAATTCTAAGTTTGGTGTGGCTTTTTTGTTTTTCCATAACCATTGATGGTACCTAAGGCCAGAGAAACCTCAAAAAAAAAAAAGAGAGAAAAAGAAGAGAAAAGGGAAGACAAAAGCTTCCATAGCTCAGTGGTAGAACATTTGACTGCAAATCAAGAGATCCCTGAGATACCTCAGGGGTACATTTTCTTCCACATAATTATTGGGAGCAACTGAGGATAGAAATACCAAAAATCACTAAGGAGGAGTAACAAAGACAAGGAAGAGACATAGAGGAGCTCAAAAGCACCATTGATTCTTCAAGAAGAGAAAGACGCCATCCTCACTAAGGTGGACTCATTCCTTAATCTCCTTGTCTATTTATTCCTGTTTTTTGATTTTTGAGCTTTATGTTTATTTATATTTGTGTCTTACTACATGATCATTAATGTCTAAGTGTCTATGCCTTAAAGTAGTGAATATGAATTCATCACCTCTCTTAAATGAAAAATGTTTTAATTCAAAAGAACAAGAAGTACATGAGTTTCGAATTTATCCTTGAAATTAGTTTAATTATATTGATGTGGTGACAATACTTTTTGTTTTTTGAATGAATGCTTGAACAGTGCATATGTCTTTTGAAGTTGTTGTTTAAGAATGTTAAATATGTTGGCTCTTGAAAGAATGATGACAAGGAGACATGTTATTTGATAATCTGAAAAATCATAAAAATGATTCTTGAAGCAAGAAAAAGCAGCAAGAACAAAGCTTGCAGAAAAAAAAAAGCGAAAAAAAATAGAAAGAAAAAGCAAGCAAAAAAAGCCAAAAGCTCTTAAAACCAAAAGGCAAGAGCAAAAAGCCAATAGCCCTTAAAACCAAAAGACAAGGGTAAGAAAAAGGATCCCAAGGCTTTGAGCATCAGTGGATAGGAGGGCCTAAAGGAATAAAATCCTGGCCTAAGCGGCTAAACCAAGCTGTCCCTAACCATGTGCTTGTGGCGTGAAGGTGTCAAGTGAAAACTTGAGACTGAGCGGTTAAAGTCAAGGTCCAAAGCAAAAGAAGAGTGTGCTTAAGAACCCTGGACACCTCTAATTGGGGACTTTAGCAAAGCTGAGTCACAATCTGAAAAGGTTCACCCAGTTATGTGTCTGTGGCATTTGTATCCGGTGGTAATACTGGAAAACAAAGTGCTTAGGGCCACGGCCAAGACTCATAAAGTAGCTGTGTTCAAGAATCAACATACTGAACTAGGAGAATCAATAACACTATTTGAACTCTGAGTTTCTATAGATGCCAATCATTCTGAACCTCAATGGATAAAGTGAGATGCCAAAACTATTCAAGAGGCAAAAAGCTACAAGTCCCGCTCATCTGATTGGAGCTATGTTTCATTGATAGTTTGGAATTTATAGTATATTCTCTTCTTTTTATCCTATTTGATTTTCAGTTACTTGGGGACAAGCAACAATTTAAGTTTGGTGTTGTGATGAGCGGATAATTTATACGCTTTTTGGCATTGTTTTTAGTATGTTTTTAGTAGAATCTAGTTACTTTTATGGATGTTTTTATTAGTTTTTATGTTAAATTCACATTTATAGACTTTACTATGAGTTTGTGTGTTTTTCTGTGATTTCAGGTATTTTCTGGCTGAAATTGAGGGACTTGAGCAAAAATCAGATTCAGAGGTTGAAGAAGGACTGCTGATGTTGTTGGATTCTGACCTCCCTGCACTCAAAGTGGATTTTCTGGAGCTACAGAACTCAACATAGCGCGCTTCCAATTGCGTTGGAAAGTAGACATCCAGGGCTTTCCAGAAATATATAATAGTCTATACTTTGGCCGAGTTTAGATGATGCAAAAGGGCGTTGAACACCAGTTCTACGCTGCAGTCTGGAGTTAAACGCCAGAAACACGTCACGAACCAGAGTTGAACGCCAAAAACACGTTACAACTTGGCGTTCAACTCCAGAAAGAGCCTCTGCATGTGTAACATTCAAGCTCAGCCCAAGCACACACCAAGTGGGCCCCAGAAGTGGATTTATGCATCAATTACTTACTTCTGTAAACCCTAGTAACTAGTTTAGTATAAATAGGACTTTTTACTATAGTATTAGACATCTTATGATTTTTTAGTTCATCTTTAGGATCATATTGATCATGTTTGGGGGCTGGCCTCTCGGCCATACCTGAACCTTTCACTTATGTATTTTCAAACGGTAGAGTTTCTACACTCCATAGATTAAGGTGTAGAGCTCTGCTGTTCCTCATGAATTAATGCAAAGTACTACTGTTTTTCTATTCAATTCAACTTATTCCGCTTCTAAGATATTCATTCGTACTTCAATATGAATGTGATGAACGTGACAATCATCATCATTCCCCACGAACGCGTGCCTGACAACCACTTCCGTTCCACCTTAGATTGAATGAATATCTCTTGGATCTCTTAATTAGAATCTTCGTGGTATAAGCTAGATTGATGGCGGCATTCATGAGAATCCGAAAAGTCTAAACCTTGTCTGTGGTATTCCGAGTAGGATTCAGGGATTGAATGACTGTGACGAACTTCAAACTCGCGAGTGCTGTGCGTAGTGACAGACGCAAAAGGAGGGTGAATCCTATTCCAGTATGATCGAGAACCTCCAGATGATTAGCCATGCAGTGACAGCGTATCAGACCATTTTCACAGAGAGGATGGGAAGCAGCCATTGACAACGGTGATGCCTCCAGATGATTAGCCATGCAGTGACAGCGCATTGGACCATTTTCACAGAGAGGATGAAAAGTAGCCATTGACAATGGTGATGTTCTTACATAAAGCCAGCCATGGAAAGGAGTAGGACTGATTGGATGAAGACAGCAGGAAAGCAGAAGTTCAGAGGGACGAAAGCATCTCTATACCTTTATCTGAAATTCTCACCAATGATATACATAAGTATTTCTATCTTTATTTTCTGTCTATTTATTATTTATTTTTGAAAACTCCATAATCAATTATTATCTGCCTGACTGAGATTTACAAGATGACCATAGCTTGCTTCATACCAACAATCTTCGTGGGATCGACCCTTACTCACGTAAGGTTTTATTACTTGGACGACCTAGTGCACTTGCTGGTTAGTTGTATCGAAGTTGTGAATGAAAAATGATTTATTAAGATGTGCGTATAGAGTTTTTGGCGCCGTTGCCTGAGATCACAATTTCGTGCACCATATATTCTCTTCTTTTTTATCCTATTTGATTTTCAGTTGCTTGGGGACAAGCAACAATTTAAGTTTGGTGTTGTGATGAGCGGATAATTTATACACTTTTTGGCATTGTTTTTAGTATGTTTTTAGTATATTTTAATTAGTTTTTATTATATTTTTATTAGTTTTTATTTAAAAATCATATTTCTGGACTTTACTATGAGTTTGTGTATTTTTCTGTGATTTCAGGTATTTTCTGGCTGAAATTGAGGGACCTGAGCAAAAATCTGATTCAGAGGCTGAAAAAGGACTGCAGATGCTGTTGGATTCTGACCACCCTGCACTCAAAGTAGATTTTCTGGAGCTACAGAAGCCCAATTGGCACGCTCTCGATTGCGTTGGAAAGTAGACATCCTGAGCTTTCCAGCAATATATAATAGTCTATACTTTGCCTGAGATTTGATGGTCCAAACCGGCGTTCCAAGTCAGCTCAAGAATTCTGGCGTTTAACTCCGAAACTGGCACAAAAGCTGGAGTTAAATGCCCAAACTGGCACAAAAGCTGGCGTTTAACTCCAAGAAAAGTCTCTACACGAAAATGCTTCAATGCTCAGCCCAAGCACACACCAAGTGGGACCGGAAGAAGATTTCTGCATTAATTACTGATTTCTGTAACCCTAGGCTACTAGTTTTCTATAAATAGGACCTTTTGCTATTGTATTTTGAGACCATCTTGGGACGTTTAGTCCTTAAACCTTTGAGGCTGGCCATTCGGCCATGCTTACACTATTTGTTCTTATGTATTTTCAATGGTGGAGTTTCTACACACCATAGATTAAGGTGTGGAGCTCTACTGTTCTTCATAAATTAATACGAAGTACTATTGTTTTTCTATTCAACTCAAGTCTATTTCTTCTCCAAGATATTCATTCGTTCTTCAACTTGATGAATGTGATGATCCGTGACACTCATCATCATTCTCACCTATGAACATGTGCCTGACAACCACCTCTGTTCTACTAGCAATGGCTTGAATGCGTATCTCTTGGGTTTCTGATCTAAGATTGGAACCTTCGTGGTATAGGCTAGAATTAATGGCAGTCATTCCTGAGATCCGAAAAGTCTAAACCTTGTCTATGGTATTCCGAGTAGAATCTAGGAAGGGGATGACTGTGACGAGCTTCAAACTCGCGATTGTGGGGCGTGTGACAGACGCAAAAGGATCAATGGATCCTATTCCGACATGATCGAGAACCGACAACTGATTAGCCGATGTTGTGACAGATCATCAGGACCATTTTCACTGAGAGGACGGGATGTAGCCATTGACAACGGTGATGCCCAACATAAAGCTTGCCATGGAAAGGAGTATGAATGATTGGAAGAAGGCAATAGGAAAGCAGAGGTTCAAGGGGAACAAAGCATCTTCATACGCTTATCTGAAATCCACCAATGAATTACATAAGTACCTCTATCTTTATTTTATGTTTTATTTATCTTTTAATTATCAATTCTTCATCACCATCTGAATCCGCTTGACTGAGATTTACAAGATGACCATAGCTTGCTTCAAGCCGACAATCTCCGTGGGATCGACCCTTACTCACGTAAGGTTTATTACTTGGACGACCCAGTGCACTTGCTGGTTAGTTGTGCGGAATTGTGACAAAGTGTGATTCACGTTTGAGAGCACCAAGTCTTTGGCGCCATTGTTGATGATCACAATTTCGTGCACCATTGTCCTTCATTATCTTTGTAAGTAGGTGATATTGTGTGATGATTGATATTTCATTTTGGGTCTCTAATTGATCGAGTATCTCATTTTTGCTCATTACTTGATAATTGCACGCCAAGTGTTCGAGGAAATGCACGAATGCCATTTTGGTTTATTTTAGTCATATACCTTCAATTTGGTGCTTCCTCCTCATTCACTTGCTCTCTTCTAAGTGCATTGAGTCCACTTTGCTTTATGCTTGCTAATTAGATACTCATTGAACATGACTTGCTCTCTGTTATGGATGCTTGAGATTATTCTTCTCATGCTATATTGCATGCTTTACTCACTCTTGCATCCCATGCCAAGTGTTGTGACCCATGCCTCTATAATCATTTTGTTGCATAATTTCTTTTGGGCACTATCTCTCACTTGCATGTTTTCGTTGAGATGATTCTTTGGGTTTAATGTTTCCCCTTTTTCCTTCCTTTTTCAGGATGGCCACCAAGAAAGGCAAGGAGAAAGCTTCAAGGAAACCAGCCACAAAGAGGGCACCCCGAAAGTCAACCTCCAAGGCGCACCCTACACTAGGAGCCAAACCCCTATCTAAGAAGGCGAAGGCACCCGATCCTATTAATGAAAAAGAGAAGAGCAAACCGGCAAAGGATTCTTTAAAGTTCTCCAACCGCTTCTGTGAACTTGTGTTCCCGCCATGGTTGAAAGGAACTATCATGCCGAGCATCTGCTCGCCCCGCCGGACAAAGTTGCTCATTGTATCCTACCCCGCATTGAGCGGCGAGGATGGGAGTTTCTTTTGAGAAAACCACAAAAGGTCAACCTCTCGTAGGTGGTAGAGTTCTACACTAACTACCATCTCCCTTCTCTTCAATCGGTATACGTGCACCGAAAGCAAGTCCCAATTTCAGAAGAAGCTATTCAGCAAGTGCTTAATGTCCTACCGGTACCAAGTGAAATGGATGGCTACCAAGAGGTCTTATGTCAGCGGGAAGAGTTTGGGTTTGATTAGGACTCGATTCTTCGAGTCATTGCTGAACCAGAGACATTTTGGACCCAAGGTCAACTCCGGATGCGGCCCAAGTGCATTGACGCACGTTTCTTCACTGTAGAAGCTAGAGCTTGGGCCCAGATCCTATCCCACTATGTGCTACCTAGCACCCACAGGTCATCCTTCACAGCGGATCTCGCCTTGCTTGTTTGGTGTGTTCTCGCGGAGAGACAGGTGAACATTCCGCTTCTTATCAAGCAAGCGATATGTCAAGTCCACGCCCGGGGTAATTTGCCATTTCCAGCATTGGTATCTAATTTAGTCGCTGCTGCGGGTGTTCCTTGGGAAGCCATGGACACGAAGGCTATAATTCCGGCTAAGGACGATGTTGTCCCAAGCGGAAAATACTTACAGCTTCCTATGCACAACCCAAGCTTGGACATAGCCCCTCAGCCTACTATTCCTTCCACCTCATCGTCACCACCACGGCAAAGACCCACCCATCAAAGGATAGAAGATCTGCACCGGAAGATTGATAGATATGAGCGGCGCAAACAACGCCGGTACACTTACATCAAGAAGCTCTTGCGTTGTGTTATCCCTAGCATGGAGGAACCCAAAATTTTCACGTCCACCTCAAACCCAAGTGACGGGAGCTCTGATGAAGGGGATAGTGAAGGTTCTGATTCCGACCGACCGTTGTGCATTGTTGGTAGCACGGAGGACCGTGCTAAATTCTAAGTGTGGGGAGGTCGTTCGACCGATCTCCATGGGTAACAGTCTCTTCCTTTCAACACCCATGGATTTATCTTTTGTGTAGTAGTTAGTACATTACATGTGTAGTTAGTCTTGCTTGTAAATACCCTTTGCATGATAGTTAGTCTTTATAGAGTTACTTGGTCAAAATAATAACTTCTTCCCCAAGAAACTGTATTTTTGGGGTACCCTACCAATTTTGAAAAAAAAAATTTTTTGAGGTAAACTTGCTTCAAGAATATATTTTGGAACACAGTGATTGAGCTAAGAACACAAGCATGTAAGTTTTGAGCCTATTGTGTGGTTATATCTTGTAACCACTATTCCCCATTTTTGTGCGTATTATTCTCTCTCTATGATTGTAATCCTTGCTTTGTCTGATTTTATATGTCCATTACCTTGTGTATGAATGCATTTACATGATTGAGGCCATCATTTTAATAGTCACTTTTCCCCAAATGGCCTTAACCCTTTTATCTACCATTGCTAACCAATTTTGAGCCCATGATAAACCCTTTTTGTTCTTAAATAGAGCACATCAACAACCCTAAGTGAAAAACAATGAATGTCCCTAGATTTGGATCCTTGATTAGCCTAGGTAAGTGAGGGTGTGTGATGACATGTCACCATGTCATGTTTTTCTATGCTTTTACATACAAGAAATTAATGATTAGTGCTTAAATATTGTATTCTTTGGTGCTTAAATGGTATATTTCTTTGATCTTTTGATTTGATAAACTTTGTAGGAAATAAGAAGAAAAAGAAGCAAAGAAGCACAAAATAAGCTAAAAAGGAGAAAAAAAAGCTTTGGGGCACACTTTGAAGTTGGAGCATACTTTGGAGCCTTAGGCCACGCTTTTAAAAGTGTGGCCCATGACCAAATCAAGGAAGCTTCATCAGCACAGCCACCCAGGAGCTCAACGTTTGCCTCAAACGTGAGGTCAAACGTTGGCTAAGGAATACCTTGGGAAATGTTGCTCCCCACAGCCTGAAGGGGTATACTTCCAACAAGAATAACTTGAGCTACAGAGCTTCAAATGAGGTGATTCAAAAAGCAATGGAAAGTAGGAATCAAGAGCTTTCCAAGAATATATAGCACTGCATGGTGGACACTAAAATTGAGGGAGAAAACTGCCCCGAAATGTGCATAAACGAACATGGTGGCAACCTGCAGTGAGGCCAACTGACCTCTACACCTTCGACGGAGTATAACTCGAGCTGTGGAGCTCCAAATGATGTGCTTCCAATGGCATTGGAAAGTAGACATTCAGGGCTTTCCAACAATTTATAATAGTATGGGGTGGACAATGCATTTGAGCCTCCAAAACCTGACGTTTTCGTCCAAGTTTGAGGCAAACGTCGCCTCAAACGTTGCACACCAAAGCCAGCGACCCTATCCTCTTCAAAGGAGCATAACTTGAGTTGTATATGTCCAATTGAGGTGATTCTAGTTGCGTTGGAAAGCTGACATTCAGAGCTTTCCAACCATATATAATAGTCTATAGTGGGCATGAAATTGGCAACGTTGACAAGAGGACAAAGAAGCGTCCCAAGACTTGAACTTCAAAAACACACCCAGGAGGACTTAACGTTTGAGCTCACGTTTGACCTCAAACGTGAACTCAAACGTGAGTGACAGCAAACCTCCATTCTGTATCATGCCATTACAAGACGTTTGAGCTCACGTTTGACCTCAAACGTGAACTCAAACTTGGATGACAGCAACGGGCCGATCTGCATAATGGGTTTCACGAAGACGTTTGAGTCAACGTTTGCCTCAAACGTTGACTCAAATGTGAATTGCTCAAAAATTCAATTTGCACGCAGATTTCTCCTCAAGACCAAGGCCATCCGAATCCATCTTCAACCCAATTCCACTCCAAAGCAAGCAAAGCCCAATTAACATCACTTATAGGCACAAAGATCAGTTAGATTAGGATTTTTCATTTTTGAAATTTAGTTTGTTTTCAATTTCATTTTCATTTTCATTTTGCCTATATAAGGCATCATTTTCATTTTTAGTAGGAGGCTCGCTCCACTAGGGAGCACTAGGATTTGAGAG
The DNA here is from genome assembly GCF_003086295.3 of Arachis hypogaea. Taxonomy (NCBI): domain Eukaryota; kingdom Viridiplantae; phylum Streptophyta; class Magnoliopsida; order Fabales; family Fabaceae; genus Arachis; species Arachis hypogaea. The sequence goes on from NC_092054.1 coordinate 51,203,294, forward strand.
CTCTCTCTTTAGTTTTCTTTTCTTTGTTTTTGAGTCTTGGGTGGAGAATTGAAGGTGTTCTGTTTCATTCTCTCTCTGAGATTTCTCTCTGTTTACTTGCTGCATAATTTGAAGGAATTGTGATTTGGATCTAAATTGTCTTTACTGCTTTCTTCTCTATTTTCTTCTGCAATTATCTGCTGTTGAATCAAGGAAGGGCTTGAGATCTAGACTTTTTTTCTAGTCTCTTTGATTCCCTGAGATCTTCAATTTTATTTTGTAATTGAGCTGAGCATCTGAGCATTCCTTAATTCATTGCACTTCAAAATCTCAATTCTGTTTTAATTCCCAGCATCCAATTTCCTTTATTCTTCTGGTAATTTAAATTTTCAGTTGCTTGATCTATTGCTTTCTTTAATTTTCAGCACCCACTCCCCTTTAATTTCATGCAATTTATATTTCTTGCAATTTAAGATTCTTGCAATTTACATTTCTTGCTCTTTAAGTTACTTGCCAATTTACATTCTGCAACTTTAAATTCATTGTCCTTTACTTCCTGTTGGTTACAATTTCACACAATTCACATCAATGTTAGCTTGACTAAACTAATTGATGACAAGTCATCTTAGCCTATTTTAACTAGTCTTTTTCTTTTGTTTTCATTAGAATTATGCACTTTCTTGAGCTACAAGCAAGCTAATTGAGTAGATTTTCATGTTTCCCTTGATTGAACCAACCATATATGAATTCATGCCATTTCATGAGGTTTTATGCTATATTTGTTGCATATTATGAAAGAATGAATATCTCATGGTTTTGAGCATAGATTTGATGAGTTTGGTTGATTAATGATAGGTGAAGAAAGCTTGGAGAAAGGTTGAAGCAAGAAAGAATGGCTAGGAGTGAAGAGAGGACAATGGAATAAGTGAAATTGAACCAGGAAGCAAGAAGCTGGACCTAAAGTTAGCATCAAACTTTTGCACAAACTTTTGGTTGAAAAGTTAGCTCCAACGTTAGCCCCCTAACTTGGAGGCTAACGTTGGAACTTGAAAATTCTCCCCTGGGCTCCAAAAGTTTGCGCCAACGTTAGCCCCCTAACTTTGAGGCTAACGTTGGCACATGAATTTCTCCCCTGGGCACCAAAAGTTTGCGCCAACGTTAGTCCCCTAACTTGGAGGCTAACGTTGGCACATGAATTCCTCCCTGGCCATCCAACGTTAGCGCCAACGTTAGCCCCCTAACTTGGAGGCTAACGTTGGCACATGAATTACAATGGGGAAGGAGCAAAAGTTTGCGCCAACGTTAGCCCCCTAACTTGGTGGCTAACGTTGGCGCCACTAGCACACAAGGCATTGCCAACGTTAGGGTCAAAGTTAGACCCCTAACGTTGGCACCAACGTTCATACCAGCAAAATGTGCTGGCTGCTATGAAAAGTTGGAGCCAAAGTTAGACCCCTAACTTTGGCTCAAACTTTTGGTCCAACTTTTGCTAACCTCAAAACCGGTTCAATTGGTTCACTTTGGTTCTTCTTCAAACTTCAAGAGCAATCAACCAAGGCCTCTTTCAACCCAATTCCACCAAGAGCAAAGGCCCAACTCAAGGCTTGAAGATCATTTGAAGAAAGTGTATAAATAGGATAGAATTCAAGTTCTTCGGAGAGCTTTCCTTTTGGAATTTTCATAATAGTTTTCGGAGAGCTTTTGTTATTGAGTGAACTTTAATTTCTTTGTTTTCATTGCTTTCAATTTCATTTACACTTGTCTTGAATCTTGGATTAGAGAATTGAAGAAATTATGTTTCAATCTCAATCTTGGATCTCTCTGTTTCTTTACTGTTAATTGAATTTCATTTCCGGTTAATTGCTCTTCATCCTTTCTTTGCAATTTACATCTTCTTTGCACTTGTTATTGTTGGATCTAGGAAGGCATTGAGATCTAGACTTGGTTTTCTAGTCTCTGGGCCCTGAGATCTCAATTTTATATTCTCTGTTTCTTGCTTTTAATGTTCATTTAATTTACTGCTTCAAGATCCGTTTCAATCCCAATTCCCTTTCCCTCTTCTGTTTAATGCAATTCAACTTTTCCTTGTTTAAATTCTGCAAATCCATTCCCCAATTCCCTTTACAATTCCAGCTGTTTACATTTCTTGGACTTTAAGATTCCGCAATTTACATTTCTTGCACTCTAAGTTTCTGCAATTTAAATTTCTTGTTCTTTAAGATTCAGCAATTTAATTTCCTGCTCTCTTTAATTCCATGCAATTTACATTCTGCAAATCACAAATCACCCAACCAACACTCGATTCGCTTGACTAAATCAACCACTAAACTAAAATTGCTCAATCCTTCAATCCCTGTGGGATTGATCTCACTCCCGTGAGTTTTTATTACTTGATGCGACCCGGTACACTTGCCGGTTAGATTTGTGTGTTTTGGGAGAGATTTATTTTTCCTCCAAAATACTCATCAAGTTTTTGGCGCCGTTGCCGGGGATTGATTAGATTGACAATGATTAAGTGAGGTGGTAATCTAGATCAAGCACTTTTTCTTTAATTTTGACTAACCCACTAACTGTTTGAAGTTTTGCCTGAGCTAATAGAAACCTCATTCTAGCAATAGAGTGAAATTTCCTTGGCTCATCCTGCTGAATATGATTTTCATAGCTTGAAAAACAAACGAGAGGAATGATTTTCGTTCATTACTCTCTCAAGTTTGCCAACTGTTTGATACTTTGTGTCAACTGATCCTTTAATCATATCCTGGTCTGAATATGCTCTATCTTCACTTGAATTGGTTGTGACTGTGCAGATCATGGAAGGGAACTCAACAAATTCTAGCAATCATGAGAGTAATACCCCCACCTTGGATGATAATATAACCCATAGTTCAAAGCAACTATCCATAGCCATGAATGATGTTGCCCAATGGTTTGAAGCTTTTCCACAAGGAAGCATTATCGGATGGGAAGAACTGATGAATGGACTCCTAGTCAAATTTAACCCATTACAAAGAGTTGTTAAGCAAGAGGCAGAAGTGCATCCATTAGAGAAAGAAATTGAAGGTGCTCGTGCAGTGATAAGCCAAAACAAGCAGATGCATCAGCAGACTCTACAACAATTAGATATGATGGCTAAAAAAATCACTGAGTTGAGACATGCTGTAGTACATACATACAACCTGACTCAAAGCTCATATGGGTGTAATCAAGCTGAACAAAGCTTTGGGGCCATTAACCATGAGCAACAAAGCTATGAGCAACTACAAGCTCCAAGCAATCACTCTAGCATGCTCCAGAACAGACCTCAGAATGATGTGTACAATCCACCTTGGAGAACTCATTCTAATGGTAGGGGGGTTGAGAACCGAAACCAAAGACCAAGGGACTTCAACTGCAATAATCCCAACTTCAAAAATCAACTTAAAACACACCCCCACAACAACAATCACACACACTTCCAACCCCGTCCTACCTCACCATTCACTCAAAATGACCTTCATCAACCACCACAATTGCCACAACCACTTCCAACCTTTCAAAGGATCTATATTCTAGAAATGCTGATGGAGAGGTCCATCAAAATTCAAGAAATGATGGCAATAGAGCGGGAAGAAATAAAGAAGCATCAAGAGATGATAAGCAAGAACCAGGAGGCTTCACTCAGAAGACTTGAAAGGCAGGTGGAACAATTAGTGCAAAACCTTGCTGAATTGGGTGAGAAAAAGGGGACTCTGAACCCAAAGAGCCATGAAAAGGATGCTGTGTTGAAACAGAAGGGAGTCATGGAGGAAAATAAGAAGGCTATGGAAAGAGAAATAGAGGGAAGGAAGCCCATAGCAAGAGGAGGAAATCTGAGGCAACAGAAGCCTCAACTTCCATGAGCACAGAGTGAAGGATGTCAAGCTAGTGACAATAAAAGAGCGCTTGTTGGGAGGCAACCCAACCCGAGGTAGATTTCCTTTCATAACTATTTTAATAAAAAGGTTAATTAGTTTATCTACACTGCAAGAATCTAAGTTTGGTGTTGCACACCAAAACAATATAAGGGAGAATGAAGGATTCTAAGTTTGGTGTTTCACCAAAATCCCATCATAAAACACATTCTCATTTTCTGCATAATGCTGGCTTCAAGCATGATGGATGAACTAGTTAACTATTCTGCTGTTTCCTAGTTTTCAGTTTTGTCATTTTTGAAAAAGAAAAAGAGTTTTACACATGGTTAATCTGATGCACAAGAACCATTGGCAAGGTACTAAGTTTGGTGTTCTCACACCAAAGTAAGTACAAAGGCCCACAAATAAATCCTGCATGCTAACCATTGTTTCTAAGTGCTTGGGGAACAAGCAACTTCCAATATCATTGCAGAGCATCATACAAGCCTTTGGAGGGATTAAGAATCATCAACCAAAAAAAAAAAACAAAAGATGAACATAAAGGTCAGCAATGGTGATGAGAAGGAAAGCAAGTGAACTCCAACAGGTTGTATTGTTAAGTGACTGTTTACATCAAATATTGCTGCTATTGCAAGTTGCTGCCTGTCTGCATAGTATAGTTTTTTTTATATACCCCTGCCTGCATGCATAGCATGGTTTTCCTTTATAATTCAATAAGCAAGATGCCTGATCATTCACAACATTCTTATCTTCAAAACTTGTTTGCACTCAATTTTCAAGAAATGCATCACATGAAAGTTCTTTGAAAAGAAGGATTGAGGAATTAAGCAATTTTGAGGCAAGCAAAAGATTAGGAGAAGTGGTGGTTCTAGTTGTATGATAATGTATTGAGGTTGCATGCTTGTGAAAACTTGCATGGGAGCTCATAGGCGGGACATGAAGTTCAAAGAAGTATTGTGGAGATTCTCAAAAATCTATTGATCTAAGAAGCAGCAAACAAAACAAAAATAAAGTAAAGAAAATACAAAAACAAAAAGAACATGACCCAAGGCTCTGAGCATCAATTACTAGGCAGAAAAAGAAAGAAAGAAACAAAAACTCAAAGAGTTGTTATCCTAGTAAATGCTTGTGGTTGAAGTGTGTCAAAGAAAGAGGCTTGAGCAAGTAAATCCTTAAGGGTGCTTTAACACCTAATACCTTAAAACCAACTGGTTTAGGAGTATTGATTGAAAGCTTATCTAAAGAGCCGCTTTGAGACATGATACTTAGAGTCGAGGCCAAAGCACAGAAACTATAAGCTGCTTCAAGGTGATTACATATAATAGAGATCTCCATAATACCATTTGGATGAAAATCCTAAGACCTACGACTCCCAATATGTAAGGACTAGTGAGCACTGAAGCCCTTGCATGAGCATATGATTTAGAGTTCACCCCACTGATACTTGATCACTTCACTCACTGTACTTTACAAGTGTTCCTCAATCCATCTTAATTGAAAGAATCTCTGAGCATAATTCATTTCTTGCTTGAGGACAAGCAAGCTTTAAGTTTGGTGTTGTGATGACAAGTCATCTTAGCCTATTTTAACTAGTCTTTTTCTTTTGTTTTCATTAGAATTATGCACTTTCTTGAGCTACAAGCAAGCTAATTGAGTAGATTTTCATGTTTCCCTTGATTGAACCAACCATATATGAATTCATGCCATTTCATGAGGTTTTATGCTATATTTGTTGCATATTATGAAAGAATGAATATCTCATGGTTTTGAGCATAGCTTTGATGAGTTTGGTTGATTAATGATAGGTGAAGAAAGCTTGGAGAAAGGTTGAAGCAAGAAGGAATGGCTAGGAGTGAAGAGAGGACAATGGAATAAGTGAAATTGAACCAGGAAGCAAGAAGCTGGACCTAAAGTTAGCATCAAACTTTTGCACAAACTTTTGGTTGAAAAGTTAGCTCCAACGTTAGCCCCCTAACTTGGAGGCTAACGTTGGAACTTGAAAATTCTCCCCTGGGCTCCAAAAGTTTGCGCCAACGTTAGCCCCCTAACTTTGAGGCTAACGTTGGCACATGAATTTCTCCCCTGGGCACCAAAAGTTTGCGCCAACGTTAGCCCCCTAACTTGGAGGCTAACGTTGGCACATGAATTCCTCCCTGGCCATCCAACGTTTGCGCCAACGTTAGCCCCCTAACTTGGAGGCTAACGTTGGAACATGAGTTTCTCCCCTGGGCACCAACGTTTGCGCCAACGTTAGTCCCCTAACTTGGAGGCTAACGTTGGCACATGAATTACAATGGGAAAGGAGCAAAAGTTTGCGCCAACGTTAGCCCCCTAACTTGGTGGCTAACGTTGGCGCCACTAGCACACAAGGCATTGCCAATGTTAGGGTCAAAGTTAGACCCCTAACGTTGGCACCAACGTTCATACTAGCAAAATGTGCTGGCTGCTATGAAAAGTTGGAGCCAAAGTTAGACCCCTAACTTTGGCTCAAACTTTTGGTCCAACTTTTGCTAACCTCAAAACCGGTTCAATTGGTTCACTTTGGTTCTTCTTCAAACTTCAAGAGCAATCAACCAAGGCCTCTTTCAACCCAATTCCACCAAGAGCAAAGGCCCAACTCAAGGCTTGAAGATCATTTGAAGAAAGTGTATAAATAGGATAGAATTCAAGTTCTTCGGAGAGCTTTCCTTTTGGAATTTTCATAATAGTTTTCGGAGAGCTTTTGTTATTGAGTGAACTTTAATTTCTTTGTTTTCATTGCTTTCAATTTCATTTACACTTGTCTTGAATCTTGGATTAGAGAATTGAAGAAATTATGTTTCAATCTCAATCTTGGATCTCTCTGTTTCTTTACTGTTAATTGAATTTCATTTCCGGTTAATTGCTCTTCATCCTTTCTTTGCAATTTACATCTTCTTTGCACTTGTTATTGTTGGATCTAGGAAGGCATTGAGATCTAGACTTGGTTTTCTAGTCTCTGGGCCCTGAGATCTCAATTTTATATTCTCTGTTTCTTGCTTTTAATGTTCATTTAATTTACTGCTTCAAGATCCGTTTCAATCCCAATTCCCTTTCCCTCTTCTGTTTAATGCAATTCAACTTTTTCTTGTTTAAATTCTGCAAATCCATTCCCCAATTCCCTTTACAATTCCAGCTGTTTACATTTCTTGGACTTTAAGATTCCGCAATTTACATTTCTTGCACTCTAAGTTTCTGCAATTTAAATTTCTTGTTCTTTAAGATTCAGCAATTTAATTTTCTGCTCTCTTTAATTCCATGCAATTTACATTCTGCAAATCACAAATCACCCAACCAACACTCGATTCGCTTGACTAAATCAACCACTAAACTAAAATTGCTCAATCCTTCAATCCCTGTGGGATCGATCTCACTCCCATGAGTTTTTATTACTTGATGCGACCCGGTACACTTGCCGGTTAGATTTGTGTGTTTTGGGAGAGATTTATTTTTCCTCCAAAATACTCATCACTAATCACCCACTAAAGTTGCTTGATCCATCAATCCCTGTGGGATCTACCTCACTCACGTGAGTTTTATTACTTGATGCAACCCGGTATACTTGTCGGTGAGATTTGTGTGTTTTGGGAATTCGTTTTTCCGCAAAAACACCATCAAGTTTTTGGCGCTGTTGCCGGGGATTGATTTAGATCAACAATGATTAAGTGGGTGAGAAGTCTAGATCAAGCATTTTTTTTTTGTTTTTGTTCTCCGTTTTAAATTGATAGCAAGGTATTTGAGCTATTGCCTCACTAATAAATTCTTTCTCTGTGACATGATTTTCAATTTTCATTGATGTTTACAAAATACAAATGGAGTTCAACTCATCTTATGGTCAAACAAAATTTTATGGGATATCACCCACCATCACCAATCTCTAATGGTGGCTGGGAATATCATCAAGAAAATACAAATTCTAAGCACTCCAATCCATGGAGATTTGCTTCAGAGACACAAGATGAGCAAGAAAACCATATGGGATATTTTCTTCCACCACAAAATGATGCTAGTCATGATTCTAATGGTGGCTGGGAAGAGAATTCTAATGCTCCATATGATATTCATCCAAAGATGCCATCACTTGACCATGCTTCAACAGAAAGCCCCTATCAAAACTCACCACCCACACAAACTTCCATGAACCAAAGCCTCTCAAAGCTTGAGACCATGTCTGAAAAATATGAGAGAGAGGCACAAATATCCTGGAACGAGCAAGAGAATTCATTCAAAGATATAGAAGTTATGATAAACCAAATGTTAAGTGCAAGGGAGAAAGTGGAAGAGCAAGATGAGGAGGCTACTGCATCAAGTGAACTTCCAATAAAGAATGAGGTGGTTGAAAATGAAACTGCACTTGAGGTAACAAAGGAACATTCACAACCCTCACAAACTTTCCTTGAATCTGTGATCGAAAAATATGAAGAAGAGATGAAGAAATCTTGGGAAGAACAACAAACCTCCTCCATAAAAGAACTATTAAGTCAAATGTTGGGTGCAAAGAAAGGAGTGGAGGAGCATGAAAGTGAGGAAGTCATTCCAGAAAATTTACACTCAAGTGAGGCAGAGAAGTACATAGAGGAAAAACTCATGGAACCACCAATTCAAAAGGCTCTGGATGAATACAAAACTCCAATAATCACACAGCAATCATGTCTTGAAATCAAAGAAGTGAAGGCAACTAGCAAGAGCACCAATCCTGTCCCTGATCCAGCAAGCAAGATCAATCAAGTCATTTGCAAAAGGAAGCTTGCTAAAGAAAGGCCAAGACAAGGGACAGTAGCTGAATCTTCTCCCTCCTTAAGGTCATTCCTCTTAACAAACTGGAAGAAGAGGAAGAAAGTGAAGAATAACATGTCAAGCTAATGACACTAAAAGAGCATTTATTGGGAGGTAACCCAACCGTAGGTAACATTTTTTTTTCTCTTCTTTGTTTTCTTTCTTTGTTTAGTTTAAATTTCAATAAATTGACATATGGTTGCCTTCTAAGTTTGGTGTTGCTATGCAACAAAAATTTGGTTCCCATATTTACAAGATACTTGCATTAATTCCAAGTGAAAGTGTCACACTAAGTTTGGTGTGCCACTTATCTTTTATGCAATGTATTGTGCACACCTTCTTATATATGCAATCACAATGTCTCTGTCTCTTGTGCCTTGATTGTTATCTTTAATTTTTCTTGCTTGAAACACATGTACTACTAACATTTCTTGTGTAAGACATTCATGATCCATCTTAGCCCCATAGCCATGGTTCTAATAGTTGCTTGAGGATGAGCAAGCATTTTGAGTTGGTATGGGAAGGAGGAGAATGGGAGGAAATGACAACAATAGAGAAGATGAACTACAAGGTTGTAAAGTTCCTTTTCCTCACATTTGTTTCAAGCACTATAAACTGTATGATTGTCTTTACCTTCTCTGTATGCATATGTGTATAAAAAGGCATAGTTTGATTTCTAAATTGCAACATGGTGCTGTGTCATTATGATTACCAACTTGAGTTTTGTGAATTCAAAAGCAATAAAGTATCATGATCATAAACAAACAAGGCATTAAAGAAGATTTTAGCATATGCATAAAAGTATTGGAAAGCTAGTATGTTTGATTGTTGCTCAATTGCATTGGATTTTATTTAATTGAAGTTTTCATCTAGTACATTTTGTGAAATCTTTTGAAAATCATGAAAACCTTGAAAGAAAAAGCAAAAAAGGGCAAGAAAAGAAAAAGGGAAAGAATGAGAAAGCTGAAGGCTCTGAGTACCAATGGCAATTTATTTGCTAAGTACTTGTGGTGTTTATGTATCAAGCCAAATGCTTGAAAACAAAATACTTAGAAGTCAAGGTTAGGCTCAAAGTGCAAAAGCACTCCCTCAAAGCTCAAGGCTCTGAGCATCAATGATTAGAGAGTCAAGAAAAGAAAAGAAAAATGTGTTTAATGAAGTCCTCTAATCAAATGCTTGTGGTGCTTATGTATCAAGTGGTAATACTTGAAAACAAAGCATTTAGAAGTCGTAGCTTTGTTATTAACTCATGGGGCAAAGCACCCAAAAGGAGAAGCTAATAAGAAAACTCAAAAGCTTGTTTCAAGGAAGAAATATAAGAGAAAGATTTCATAAATTGAGCTAGATAGAAACATCAATCATTTACATCTCTTTTGTGATTGTAGCATGTTTAGAAAACTAGCTTACCATGAAAATTGAGTTGCAACTCTTCTCACCTTGGTTTGTCAATATTTATTGCATGATTCTTTTCTTGCTTGGGGACAAGCAAGGTTTAAGTTTGGTGTTGTGATGACATGTCACCATGTCATGTTTTTCTATGCTTTTACATACAAGAAATTAATGATTAGTGCTTAAATATTGTATTCTTTGGTGCTTAAATGGTATATTTCTTTGATCTTTTGATTTGATAAACTTTGTAGGAAATAAGAAGAAAAAGAAGCAAAGAAGCACAAAATAAGCTAAAAAGGAGAAAAAAAAAAAGCTTTGGGGCACACTTTGAAGTTGGAGCACACTTTGGAGCCTTAGGCCACGCTTTTAAAAGCGTGGCCCATGACCAAATCAAGGAAGCTTCATCAGCACAGCCACCCAGGAGCTCAACGTTTGCGCCAACGTTTGCCTCAAACGTGAGGTCAAACGTTGGCTAAGGAATACCTTGGGAAATGTTGCTCCCCACAGCCTAAAGGGGTATACTTCCAACAAGAATAACTTGAGCTACAGAGCTTCAAATGAGGTGATTCAAAAAGTAATGGAAAGTAGGAATCAAGAGCTTTCTAAGCATATATGGCACTTCATGGTGGACACTAAAATTGAGGGAGAAAACTGCCCAGAAATGTGCATAAACGAACATGGTGGCAACCAACAGTGAGGCCAACTGACCTCTACACCTTCGACGGAGTATAACTCGAGCTGTGGAGCTCTAAATGATGCGCTTCCAATGGCATTGGAAAGTAGACATTCAGGGCTTTCCAACAATATATAATAGTATGGGGTGGACAATGCATTTGAGCCTCCAAAACCTGACATTTTCGTCCACGTTTGAGGCAAACGTCGCCTCAAACGTTGCACACCAAAGCCAGCGACCCTGTCCTCTTCAAAGGAGCATAACTTGAGTTGTAGATGTCCAATTGAGGTGATTCCAGTTGCGTTGGAAAGCTGACATTCAGAGCTTTCCAACCATATATAATAGTCTATAGTGGGCATGAAATTGGCAACGTTGACAAGAGGACAAAGAAGCGTCCCAAGACTTGAACTTCAAAAACACACCCAGGAGGACTTAACGTTTGAGCTCACGTTTGACCTCAAATGTGAACTCAAACGTGAGTGACAGCAAACCCCCATTCTGTATCATGCCATTACAAGAAGTTTGAGCTCACGTTTGACCTCAAACGTGAACTCAAACGTGGATGACAGCAACGGGCCGATCTGCATAATGGGTTTCACGAAGACATTTAAGTCAACGTTTGCCTCAAACGTTGACTCAAATGTGAATTGCTCAAAAATTCAATTTGCACGCAGATTTCTCCTCAAGACCAAGGCCATCCGAATCCATCTTCAACCCAATTCCACTCCAAAGCAAGCAAAGCCCAATTAACATCACTTATAGGCACAAAGATCAGTTAGATTAGGATTTTTCATTTTTGAAATTTAATTTATTTTCAATTTCATTTTCATTTTCATTTTGCCTATATAAGGCATCATTTTCATTTTTAGTAGGAGGCTGGCTCCACTAGGGAGCACTAGGATTTGAGAGCTCTATCTTTAGTTTTCTTTTCTTTGTTTTTGAGTCTTGGGTGGAGAATTGAAGGTGTTCTGTTTCATTCTCCCTCTGAGATTTCTCTCTGTTTACTTGCTGCATAATTTGAAGGAATTGTGATTTGGATCTAAATTGTCTTTACTACTTTCTTCTCTATTTTCTTCTGCAATTATCTGCTGTTGAATCAAGGAAGGGCTTGAGATCTAGACTTGTTTTCTAGTCTCTTTGATTCCCTGAGATCTTCAATTTTATTTTGTAATTGAGCTGAACATCTGAGCGTTCCTTAATTCACTGCACTTCAAAATCTCAATTCTGTTTTAATTCCCAGCATCCAATTTCCTTTATTCTTTTGGTAATTTAAATTTCCAGTTGCTTGATCTATTGCTTTCTTTAATTTTCAGCACCCACTCCCCTTTAATTTCATGCAATTTATATTTCTTGCAATTTAAGATTCTTGCAATTTACATTTCTTGCTCTTTAAGTTAGTTGCCAATTTACATTCTGCAACTTTAAATCCCTTGTCATTTATATTTTGTTGCTTTAAGTTTCACCTAATCTCACTTAAATGTTAGCTTGACTAAACTAATCACCCACTAAAGTTTCTTGATCCATCAATCCCTGTGGGATCGACCTCACTCACGTGAGTTTTACTACTTGATGCGACCCGGTGCACTTGCCGGTTAGTTTTAGGTGTTTTGGAATTTCGTTTTTCCACAAATTTTCACATCAGTGTGTATCATTCAAATGGAAGGGTGTACTTGGGAACTTGGATAGATGTAAAGGTGTGTATTTGTAGTTGTAATTGGAAATCTTGGGAGTTGGAAACATACTCATGTATTAAATGATTGAACCATATGCATTGAAACTTTTGTACATGAGACCCCAAGAAAAAGGGGACCAAAAAGAAAAAAAAATTATATGTGTAATATGAGAATGCAAGAATCAGAAATAGAAAAATAGAAGAAACAAAAATATGAAAAAAAAAGAAGGAAAAAGCAATGAAAGGGGACAAAAATGCCCCAAGACAAAGTAATAATAACAATGCATATGGGATGTGAATTAAAAAGAATGCATGAGTATGCGAAAAAGTGAACACCATGGGTAGCTAGGTATTGCATTAGAGTTGTATAGGTTGTTCTATGTGTTTAGTGAGAACTTAGGTTAATCAAGGATTTGAATTTTAAGCTCACTTGAACATATACATCCTTACCTTCACCCTAGCCTTATTGCAACCCATGAATAAGACCTCATGATACTTGTATGCATGCATTAAGTAGTTGATTGTTAGATGAAAGACAAATCTTGGAAAGCATGATTAGGAGAGGATTGAGTGACGAACCCTATACACTTGAGCAAATAGAGCGGATACACTTCCGGTGAGGGTTCGATGCTCAACTCCTTGTTCCTAGCTTTCACAAGTGTTCATCTAGCAAGTTATATGCACTTCATAGAGATGTTCAATTTGGTAGGATTCATGAACTACATATCATTTTCGCTCCGTATGCTCATATGTGTTCTTGGAGGATAGATGTACCCTTGACCAAGTCGATAGATGCTTTTACGTTAGTTGGATGCATTCATTTAGGTAATTTGCACTTCATGAACCCTTTCTTACCATGATCTTTGGTCTTTTTATTTTAAGCATGAGAACATGCTTGGTTTAAGTGTGGGGAGATTTGATAAACCCCAATTTTGTGGTTTATATTATGTAGAATTTGGAGGGTTTTGTCAATATTTTTCACACTTATTCACAAGAATTGCATGGTTTTGTGTTCTCTTCCTAATATTGCTTCATGATGGAAAACATGCTTCTTTTACCTTAGAATTACTATATTTTGATCCTCTTTTATTATCATTCGATGCCATGACGTGTTTGTTGAGTGATTTCAGAATTTATAGGGCAAGAAGGGCCTAGAAGAGAGAAAGAAAGCATGCACAAGTGGAAAGAACATGAAGATTTAAATTTTGGGAATTTTAGTATGGGCGCGCACGCGCACCTCGCATGCACGCGTGGATGTGGACAGCTGGAAGCGGCGCGCGTAGATTGGCGCATCCGCGCGAATTAAAAAAATTCACACCGGCGCGCACACGTACATGGCACGCACGCGTGGATCGCAAAATCAATCGGCGCGCACGCACGCATGGCGCCGCGCGACAAGCTGCACGTGACCTCATTAAAGGAAATCATGCTTGGCGATTTCTGAGGCTCAAGAGGCCCAAATTCAAGCTTGTTCTGCATGGAAAAGACCCAAGGGTGCTAGGGGAAAGGGGGGATCATTCATTCACACTAAGACACAATTTTTAGCTAGTTTTTAGGTTTTTGTTCTTCTAGAGAGAGAAACCCTTGTTCCTCTCTAGATCTAGTTTGATTTGATCTTCCCTTGTTGAATTCTGAATTGGATCTTGTTGATTACTAGTTTTGATTGCTTAATTTCAATTCCTTAGTATAATTTTGTTTAAATCTTGTGTTAGATTTATGTTTTCTTGTCACTTGTCATTTTCTACCCATTTTGTGAATCTTATGGATCTTGAATTGTTAATGTTATATTGATGATTTTCATGATTAATTGTGTTGTTTGAGTGAATTTATATGCTTGCCGAACACTACAGTAATAAACAATTGTATTAGACTTTGCATATATATGCTATATACCATATGTATTGCTTTAGACTTTACCTAAACGGTTTACTTTAATAATTTACTCATTTGATTCAAAGAGAAAGAAGAACAGATAGAGGGTGATTTATTTAATTTTTGCCTATAATTATTGCACTCATTACCACATGTGAACATATAGATCGATCAACTTGAGAATCCTCAATATACTTTCAAATTGTAGTTTATTCTTTTATGCAAAAAAAGGGTACTTGTTAATTTTAATTTAGTTGCAATTTGAATATGTCTTTTAGTAATGCTTACCATGTGTTTGATGAAATGCTTCCTTTGATTATGGAGTAGTTCTCTTTACTCTTGGCCTAGGCTAAGGGAATTGGGTAAACTTGAGTCATTGGGTCTAATGGATTTGATAATTTGGGAACCCTTAGTAGTCAATTTGATAACCATTGACACTAGCCTACTACTAAGTCAATTAGTAGCTAGGTTAGACCTTATGGGTTGATGTTGACTAAACCATTTAATATACTTCAAGTATAGAAGTAAACTTAATGAGTTTGGTTCCTCATAATTGTCAAGATATGGTTATTAGACAAGAATGGTAACCCCAATTCCCATGTCTAGCCAAGAGTTACTTTTATTATTCATATTTGAAAACCCAAAAATCCTAATTGCTTTGTTTTAGTTATAGTTATTTGTTTAGTTTTAGAGTAGAATTATATTGGATGTTATCTTATTAGTTTGGAATTGCTCACATCTTGCTTTAGTCACTTGAATTAGTTTCTTGAACTTCAAGATTACTTGCTTGTTAGGATTCTTAGTTTAATTTCTTGCTCATGACTTGCAACCCCGGAATTCTAACCAACGTTGATGCACATGTTTGCCCATTCCTTGTGAGACGACCCGAGGTTTGAATACTTCGGTTACTTTTATTGGGGTTGAACTTGTGACAACCAATTCCTTTAAAGTTTGATTCGCGGATTATTTGTCGGTTGAGGGCTATACTTGCAATGCGAAAATCTTGTCAAATTCCTTACCGACGGTATTCCTCCGATCAATTCTGCACCACTTGAGCACACCTAATATCATTAAATCACAAAATCTCAAAGCCCAAGAACCTAATATTTTCTAATTTAAGGAGAGAGAGACTAGGAGAGAAATAGCTTATTCCTTACCAAATTGTTGGGTGGGTTTCGTAGAGAATTTTGAGACGAACGTGTGGCCGTTGACGGCTTGTCAATCGAAACTTCGGATCAAAATTTATGTGAGATTAAAATCTAGCCAAGGATTTTGCATGTCCCTTGCTCCCCTTCATCAATTTCCCAGTGTGTTTCGTTGTGAAACAAAGGAAGAAGAGCTGAAGCTTGGTGCACGAAACTGACTCCGCACGTTTCGCACAGATAGACCGGCAAGTATAGCGGGTCGTCCAAGTAATATCTCAGGTGAGTGAGGGTCGATCCAACGAGGATTATTGGTTTGAGCAAGCAATGGTTACCGTGCAAATCTTAGTTAGGCGGATAGAAACTATAGTTGTCACGAGAAAACACATAAAACAGATAAATAAATAAAACATTACTAGATAGGTGTGAAGTCAATGGTATGAGAATAGTTAAGGCTTCGAAGATGCTTTGTCTTTCCAGATTAACTTTTCTTACTGTCTACTTCAATAACCTTCTGATTCAATTAATGGCAGCCGTAAGTGATTAACTCATGTCCTCTCATCAAGTTAACCTCCTCTATTGTAGCAATCCACCACGTTGAAAGTGACTCATATCCTCTCATCAAGCCACCATTAGGTTTCTCACTGTAGCAGAAGATGAAGCTCTAAGCAATCCACTCCCCTTCATGATCCTACTCAAGGTGCCACAGACAAAGCAGATCTTTCGGATTAAGGAACGCTGCTTCTCAGACTCTAGCCTTAGCGCCACAGAGACCTCACTTACCCACGGTTAACGGAATTTTATGTCACGTATCTAAAGTTGCCCAAGTACTCTATTGGAATCCGCAATGCAATCTCTAGCTTTGGTTCAACGCTATCCGGGTCAGGACTCACACAGAACCCATGTAGAATAGGGGTAATTGTCACGGGTCACCCTCAATTCATAAGATGAAGAATGAGGTTGCATAAGAGAATAGAATCAGACATATTGAAATAGAACAATAATATTATTAATCCATGAAACTCAGCAGAGCTCCTAACCTTAACCTTAGGAGATTAGTGACTCATACTATACAGAAAATAATAGTGAAAGGTTCGAATGGGCAAAGATATGTCGGAGAGATCCTAAACATGGTTGATCTTCTCCTATATATACTAATCTAATAACTAAGGATTACAAAAATATGATAGAATGGTTTTGTAGTGCAAAAATCCACTTCTGGAGCCCACTTTGTGAGTGTTTGGGCTAAGCTAAGAGTGTCTCCCATGAGCTTGCTCCCTTTTGGGCGTCCAACGCCAGCTTTGGACTCCTGAATGGGTGTTGGACGCCAGCTACTCCCCTTTGGGCGTTGGACACCAGGAATGGGGCTGGTGGCTGGCGTTGAACACCAGTTTTGGGCCTTCATTTTCGAGACAAAGTATGGACTATTATATATTTCTGGAAAGCCCTGGATGTTATCTTTTCATAGTCGTCGAGATCGTGCCATTTATACTTCTTTAGCTCTAGAAATGCTCCTTCGAGTGCACGGATGTCAGATCCTAACAGCATCTACAGTCCTTTCTCTGTCTCTGAATTAGACTTTGCCAAAAACTCCTTAATTTCAGTCAAAAAATACCTGAAACCATCATAAAACACAAAAACTCAAAGTAGAATCCAAAAATATGAATTTAGCAATAAAACCTATGAAAATAGAATAAAACTTAAACAAAACATAATGAAAACTATATGAAAATGATGCCAAAAAGCGTATAAAATATCCCCTCATCAGAACACCAAACTTAAACTGTTGCTTATCCCCAAGCAACCAGAAACAAGTAGGATTAAAAGAAGAGCTGGATAAAATAAATCTCAGAGTTTCAATAAAGCTCAGTTTTAATTAGATGAGTGGGACTAGTAGCTTTTTGCTTCTGAATAGTTTTGGCATCTCACTTTCAATTGAAGCTCAGAATGGTTGGCATCATTAGGAACTTAGAATCCTAATGATATTATTGAGTTTCTTTTAGGCCCTCCTAACCATTGATACTCAAAGCCTTGGATCCTTTCTCTTGCCTTTTGGTTTAAAGAGCTACTGGCTTTTTCTTTTTCTTTCTTTCTCTATTTTTTTCGCATTTTTTTTCTACTTCTTTTTTTTTGCTTCAAGAATCAATTTTTGGATTTTTTCAAATTACTAATAACAGTTCACTTTCATCATCATTCTTTCAAGAGCCAACATTCTTAACTCCAACATCAAACACGCATTGTTCATTCATGCATTCAGAAAACAAAAGCAATGCCACCACATCAAATAATTGAACTATTCTTAATATATAACTCGAAATTCATGCATCTTACTTTTCTTTTTCAAATAATTTTTCTTTTAAGCAAGGTGATAGATGCATGGAATATTTCATAGCATCAAGACATAAAGATGATCATGCACTAGAAATAGATAATAAGATAAAATACATGGAAAACAGAAAAAATAACATAGGCAACAGGGGCTTAAGGGAACGGGTCCACCATAGTGATGGCGGCTACTACTCCTTCTGGAGGATCCAATGGACTGCTTGATTTCTTCTATGTCACGCCCTTGCCTCTGTTCTTCCCTCATAAATCTTTGATCTTCCCTCATGGCCCTTTGATCTTCTCTTATTTCGTAGAGGATGGTGGAATGCTCTTGATGTCCCATCCTCAACTAATCCATGTTGGTGCTTAGTTCTCCTAGGGAAGTTGATGACAAGTCATCTTATGCTAGCTTTTCAAGCATTTTTCACTTGTTTCATTAGGTTTTATGCACTTTCTTGCATTATAAGTAAGTGATTTGGAGTGGATTTGCATGGCTATGTCAATTTAATCAACCATCAATTATTTGCCATAAAATCATGAGGTTTAAGCTAGAATTAGTTAGTTTTTGAATGATTTAGAAACCTTGTGAATTTGGAGATGCTTTGATTGGATGTTTTGATTACTTGTAAGTGAAGAAATGGTGGAAAAAGGAATTTTAGGTATGCTTTGAAGATTAAGCACGCTTTGGAACCTTAGGCCACGCTTTTAAAAGCGTGGCCCATGACCACGGAGCCGTGGCATTTAATGATGCCTCATGCATGCATTATTAATAATGAAAGCATGCATGAAGTGGCAACGGCATTACTTTGATTTCTAATCCAATTGGCAATGAAAACAAGCTTTACGTTAATTGGCATTATGGACTAATAAAGCCAACGAAATGTATACATGATGCATTTAATTATTATGCCAATGGAGAATGAATGAATGCAACGTTAATGCATTAGTATTATTATTAAAACCATGGAAGCATGCATATAATACTAAGGCATTAATGGAAGCACTTATTAGTAATGCCATGAACACAAGACCAATGGCGCTATGTTGATTGTCACTACAAAGCGCTCAAGGAATGCTCAAACACAAGGCATCAGCGCTCAATTCCAAGGAGCGCTACGTTAACTTTGTTAACATTTTCGTGGGCTTGGCACAAGAAAAAGCAAAGTGTGACACTAAAAAAATGGGAGCAGCCAGGTTCAAAACAGGAGCCTCAAGCCAAAAAGAAAGGCGCCACACCAAGCAATGAAGCAAGCAAGGATCGAACCCATGGACCAAGAGCACGCTACAAACAATTGGCATGAGGAATGGGCATAAAATGCACTCACCAGGATTCGAAAGTGGAGCTTCATTCTAAGGCAAGGGGTGCTAAGTTAACTTGCCCAACTGAGCGCCACTTTGATGAAGAAATTGGCCAAATTGCAATGACTAAGGCTCGAAAGTGGGAGCTCACTCAAAGCATGAAGCGCTGTGTGAACTTACTTAACTGAGCGCTACTTTGCTATGCAAAGGGGCTTGGTTCGAAAGCCCGGGACAAGACATTGGGCGCTCAGTTACCTTACTTAACTGAGCGCTCCCCTGGAGCCAGCACCATGATCCATTTTTCAAGCAAAGGGCGCTACGCTTCCTTTCTTAACTGAGCGCTCCCCTGGAAGGTGCCTTGGTCCATTTTCCAACTTCAACTGCTATTTTGGATCTAATTCTTTACCAACATGAAAAGCCCACTCCAAAGTCTGAAGATCAAAATTAGAAAGTGTATAAATAGGAGTTAGTTTGATTTGTAGAGGACCTTTTTTTAACTTTTACTTTCACTTTTGAACTTTCTTTTATTTTTTGTTTTATTTTTAGCTCACTTTTACATTTTAGCTTTGAATTGGGGGAATTGGGATTGAGATCTGAGTTCTCTTTCTCCTTGTTCTTACTTCTGCATTTTTAAATTTCTGTTTTTGAATTTTTGATTGAGATTGAAGGAATTCTGTTTCAATCCTTGATCTGAAATTCATCTTTGTTTTCTTCTGCATAATTCTAAGGATTTGGAATTGGATTTAGCTTTCTGTCTTCATTGTTATTTCTTCTGCAACTCTTGCTATCTATTCTTGGAATTTGAATTGAGATTGAAGAGCTTCATTGATTCTAAGTTTGAGAATCATCTTTTACCTCTCTTCTCAATTGTTTTAAGAATTGGATCTGAGTTTTATTTGCTGTTTTTTTACATTTCTTCTACAATTTATTTTCTGTTGGATCAAGGGTGCAATTGAGATCTAGATCCTTGTTCTAATATCATTGCTCCTCTTGGATCTTCAATTTCTCTTTTAGATTTCAAAATTGAGCTAAGTTTACTTTCTGTTTTGTCTTCAAGAAATTTTACTTTCCTGTTTAGATCTTCAGCAACTTAGTTCATCTTATACTTCTCTGCTTAATCTCTCTTTACATTCTCTTTGTTAAATTCTAGATCCAGCTCCCACATCCCTTTACTATTCAAGCAATTTACATTTCTTGCACTTTAAGCTTCAGCCATTTACATTTCTTGCAATCTAAGTTTCAGTCATTTACATTACTTGCACTTTAAGATTCAGCTCTTTTACTTCTTCTGCTCTTTAATTTATTGTCAATTCTACCTCTCCTTTCACTTTCATGCAATTTAGCTTCTGTTAATTACAATTCACTCAAATCATCAACTATTTGCTTAACTAAATTAACCACCTAACTAAAATTGCTCAATCCATCAATCCCTGTGGGATCGACCTTACTCTTGTGAGTAATTACTACTTGATGCGACCCGGTACACTTGCCGGTGAGTTTAGGTGTTGGAATTCATTTTCAACCCATCAAGTTTTTGGCGCCGTTGCCGGGGATTAATCTAGATTGACAATGATTAAGTAAGGTGGTGGTCTAGATTAAGCATTTCCTTTTTATTTTTACTAAGCACATTAGCTGTTTGACACATTGTGTCAACTAACCCTCTAACTACATTCTGGCATGAGAATATCCAATTTCCATTTGGATTGTTTGTGATTGTGCAGGTCATGGAGGATGAAGAAGAAGTAATCAACAATGCTAAACCTGCAAGGAGGGTGTTGGCCTCTTATACCATTCCCAATCTAAGGCACTACGGGAGTAGCATACTTACTCCAAATGTCAATGCAAACAACTTTGAATTGAAGCCTCAACTCATCACCTTGGTGCAGAACAACTATTCTTATGGAAGAGGCCCCTTGGAAGATCCAAACCAGCACCTATCCACCTTTCTAAGGATATGTGACACAGTGAAGACCAATGTTGTGCATCCTAACATTTACAAGCTGCTGCTATTTCCATTTTCCCTGAGAGACAAAGCTACCCAATGGTTGGAGGCATTTCCAAGAGAAAGCATCAACAATTGGGAGGATCTAGTGAACAAGTTCCTAGCCAAGTTCTATCCTCCCCAGAGGATCATCAAGCTGAAAACAAAAGTGCAAACATTCATTCAATTGGATGGAGAGTCACTGTATGATGCTTGGGAGAGATACAAAGCTTTAATCAAGAAGTGCCTACCAGGAATGTTTAGTGGGGATAGACTCCAAAACTTCTTTGAAGGATTGACATTGAGAGCTCAAGAAGCTTTAGATTATTCAGCAGGAGGTTCATTGTAACTTATGATGATAGCTGAAGAAGCCCAAAACCTCAAAGACACAGTGGCGAACAATCAATATTTCTATACTCATCAAAGACAACGCTAACCAGCTCAAAGGAAAGGAGTATTGGAGTTTGAAGGTGTTGACACTATCTTGGCACAAAACAAACAGATGCACCAACAACTTCAGCAACAAATGGAGATTATGGCCAAGTGATGTGTTTGAATTTGTGTCGGTTTAGATTTTTTTCTTAGAGAAAGGAATTACTTCATTGTAAGCATAGCTCCAAACCAACAAACAACTCTCGCATCAAATTAAGATATGGTTTTGTCACATGTACAAACCCCAAATAAGAATTACCCTAAGTATTTATACTTCGGATCGTCTGACGAGGATAACAATGAAGTGGTCAATTATTAGCTATGAGAATGCAAGGGGGTTTGATTAATAAGAGGGCAAGAAATTAAATGACAAAACGCGTAAATCAAACAAGTAATTAAAATAAGCAAGATAAAGGACTCTTGGCTAAGACTTAGGTAATTGAGATCACCATCCTTGTCAACAAACCATATATTGATAATTATGCCAAACCGAGCTCATTAGGTCTACTCACTAAAGCCTTAAGTACGTAATGTCTACACCTAGGCTTGGAGTACGTCAAATGGCTTGATCAACATCAATCCATAAGTCCCAACCTAGCTACTAATTGACTTAGTAGTAGGCTAGAGTCAATGGTTATCAAATTGATCCCCAAGGGTTCTGGAATTACCAATTCAATGAAGCCCAAAGACTCAAGATGACTCAATCCCCTTAGCCTAGGCCAAGGGTCAAAAGAACTACTCAAAAACTATAGGAAGCATTATATCAAACACCTAGTGTGCAATAAAAGTAAACATCACAAAATGATAAAATTAAAGAGACCCATAACTTTCATAGATGAGAAATCAATAATAGCAAGCAATATCAATATAAAAGAAAACATAGAAACATGAAATTGCATTAAAAGGGAATTGGATCTAACAATGTTCATCAACATACAAGAGAGAAAAATGAGAATTTAACATTACAACTAAGAAAGACAAGATGTAGACATGAGAAATTATAAAAGAAACAAGATGAAAGCTACCTAATTCTAGAGAGAAGAGGGAGCTTCTCCCTCTAGAAAACTAACTAAAGGCTCATGTTGACTAACTAATTGCTCCCCCTTTGCTTGGACTTCAATTATGCATGAAATACACTCAGAAAAAAGTTGGATTTGGGCTTGGGCAGCTCAGAAATTGCCCCCAGCATTTTTCCTTTAAGTGGGTCACGTGCTAGTATCGGCGCGTACGCGCCATGTGCGCGTGCGCGTCGATTGGCTGTTTCTTCACCCGTGCGGACGCGTCTTGTATGCGTGCGCGTCTCTATGCAAAAACACTTTTGCGCGCGCGCGCCTTGTACGCGTGCGCGCCCATTGATGCATTCTCAATCTTTGTTTCTTCATGCATTCTCCACTTTGTATACTTTTCTCCTCATTTCTTCCATCCAATACTTGCCTTATGAACCTGAAATCACTCAACAAACACATCAAGGCATCGAATGGAATTAAAGTGAATTAAAATCACCAATTTAAGGGCCTAAAAAGCATGTTTTTACACTTAAGCATAATTCAAGGGAGAATTATAAAACCATGCTATTTCATTGAATAGATGTGGGAAAAGGTGATAAAATCCCCTAAAATAAGCACAAGATAAACCACGAAATCGGGGTTTATCAAATCTCCCCAAACTTAAACTAAGCATGTCCTCATACTAAAATCAAGAAAGAAGCAAGGGGTATCAACATTTATTCAATGTAAACTAACTAAATGCAATCTATCTATATGCAACCTATTTACATGAGTGCAATGGCTTAGTCAAAATAAATCAATCTCCAAGAATACATATGCAAGCACAAGGGCTAAGGCAATAGCAATCAAAGCAAACCCACAATTGGATTGAATCATTGGAAGATTTTACAAACTTGCAAGAAAAGATGATCACGGGTGGAAACATGTAATTGAGCAATCGAACCCTCACCGGATGTGTATCTGCTCTAGGCACTCAAGTGTATGGGGTTGATTCACTCAATTCTCCCACAATCATGCTTTCTAAGATTTTTTTTCATCTAACAATCAGCAATTATTCTATGCATGCATACAAATATCATGAGGGCTTTCCCATAGGTTGTAATGGGGCTAGGGTCAAGGTAGGATGCATATGGTTGACGGAGTTCCCCAAGGGTGTATTGGTAAAGATTTTCTTCAATAAGATTGCGTTGCAAGTATAGCTCTACCAACAACAATCCTCGGGTGTTAAATTTAGAAGAGAGATTTGGTTGTCACAAGTTCAACCCCAATAGAAATAACCGAAGTATTCAAACCTCGGGTCATCTCACAAGGAATGGGCAAACATGTGCTTCAACATTGGTTAGAAATCCGGGGTTGTGAGTTATGAGCATGAAAATAAATGGGAATCTTAACAAGCAAGTAATCTTAAATTGCAACAAATTAATTCAATTAACTAAGCGAAACATGAGCAATTCCAATGAACAAGTAACATTCCAATTAATTCTATTATAAACCAAACAAGTAACTATAACTAAGGCAACCAATTGAGAAATTTGGTTTTCAAATATGAATAATAAAAGCAACTCTTGGCTAGGCATGGGAATTGGGGTCACCATCCTTGTCTAACAACCATATCTTGACAATTATGAGAAACCAAGCTCATTAAGTCTACTTCCAAAAGGCTTAAGTACGTAATATCTACTCCTAGACTTGAAGTACGTCAAATGGCTTTGATCACATCAACCCATAAGTCCCAACCTACCTACTAATTAGATTAGTAGTGGGTTGGCGTCAATGAGTATCAAATTGACCACCAAGGGCTCCCAAATCATCAAATCCATTAGACCCAATGACTCAAGTTTATCCAATTCCCTTGACCTAGGCCAAGAGTAAAGAAGACTACTCCATAATCAAAGTAAACAATTCATCAAACACATGGTAAGCATTAACAAAAGACATGTTCAAAATAGCAATTAAATTGAAATCTACAAGTACCCACTAACAATTATCAAGATACATTCATCCAAACAACAAAGCTAAACATAGAAATCATCAATGCAACATCAACAAGTCAAGATTCACAACATTCATGAAATGGGTATAAAATGACAATTAACAAGGATTCATAAAACTATCACTAGATATAAGCAAAATTGTAACAAGGAGTTCAAATGGAACAATTAAAACTAG
Source organism: Arachis hypogaea (assembly GCF_003086295.3). Taxonomy (NCBI): domain Eukaryota; kingdom Viridiplantae; phylum Streptophyta; class Magnoliopsida; order Fabales; family Fabaceae; genus Arachis; species Arachis hypogaea. The sequence goes on from NC_092054.1 coordinate 51,227,918, forward strand.
TAATTAACAAGATTCAATTCACAATCCAACAAGGGAAGATCAAATTAAAACTAGATCTAGAGAGGAACAATGGTTTCTCTCTCTAGAATAACCAAAGAAAAACCAAAAACTCTAAAATTGTGTCTTAGTGTAAAAATGATTGATCCCCCCTTTCCTCCCTGGCATCCTTGGGTCTTTTCCATGCAGAAACAGCTTGAAATTGGACCTGATGAGCCTCAGAAATCGCCAGGCACGATTTCCTTTAATGAGGTCACGTGCAGCTTCCCACGCGTGTGCGCCATGCGTGCGCGCGCGCCGATTGCTTTTGCGATCCACGCGTGCGTGCCAAGTGCGCGTGCGCGTCGATGAGAATCTTCTGATCCACGCGGATGCGTCCATCCTTGCGCGCCGCTTCCAGCCAACCTCATCCACGAGTGCACGTGGAGTGCGCGGGCACGCCGATGCTTCTTCTCCCAAGATTTCAATTCTTCATGTTCTTCCCTTTTTGTACATGCTTTCTCCCTCACTTCTAAGTCATTCCTACCCTATAATTCCCGAAATTACTCAACAAATACATCACGGCATCGAATGGCAATAGAAGAGGATTAAAATATGGCAATTTTAAGGTAAAATAAGCATGTTTTCCATCATGGAGTAATATTGAGAAGTGAACACAATACTATGCATTTCTTGCGAATAAGTGTGAGAAATATTGATAAAATCCCCCAAAATAAGCACAAGATAAATCACAAAATCGGGGTTTATCAATGGTCAAGTGAGCTTGAAATTTGAATCTTTGATTAATTTAAACGTCCCACCTAACTTATGACTACCTATACAATTCTAAACAATCCTAACTACCCATTCTTCACTTTTACACACACTCATGTATTCTCTTTTGATCACCACACATATGCATTGATTATTATTAAACTTCACTTTGGGGCACTTTGTCCCCTTTTTATTGCTTTTCTTTTCTTTCTTATATATATATATATATTTCAAACTAAAATGTATACAAGAACATTAATGCATATGGTTTACACATGATTAATACATGAGTATGTTCTCAATTCCCAAGATTCTCAACACAAATATAAAAATACACTTTTATCTCTACCCAATGTTCCCAACTTTCCCAAAATCAAATGATGAACACTCTCACTAGCCTAAGCTAATCAAAGATTCAAATTAAGGACATTCATTATTTTTCACTTAGGATTGTAATGTGCTACAATTAAGAACAAATGGGTTAAGCATAAGCTCAAAATTGGCTAACAATGGAAGATAAAAGGTAGGCTATTTGGGTAAGTGAGCTATTTGAACAATGGCCTCAATCATATAAACGCATGTATACATAAAATAATGGACATTAAGAATCAAGCAAATCAAAGATTACACTCATAGGAAGAGAATAATGCACACAAGAATGAAAATAAGTGGTTATATATGATGTAACCACACAATTAGGCTCAAAACTCTCATGCTTGTGTTCGTAGCTCAAAACATGATCCACAAAGTGTATTAATCAAGCAAGTTCTAAAAAAATTTTCAACCAATTGGAGTGGTGCTCTAGAAATGGAATTCTTGAAAGTTTTCATCATATTGACTAAGCTTATTCTACTGCAAGGTTGTGATTTAGAAAATTTTAAAAAAATTTTTGCTAGTTTACCCTCTTTTCAATCAAAACACAATTCTTATACAAAAAGGGTCAACTAGGTTTTAACAATCCAAAATATTTTTCTAATCACAATCAAAAGCCAAAATGCAATATACACATATATAATAAAAGTGTGCAACAACCAAAATAAGGGTATCCACAATAGCAAATATGTACAATAATCCCAAAATGATCTCAAAGATAAAGTGCAAAATAAAATAAAGTAGCAGAACTAGAAGATAAATGTCTAAAAGTTCACCATATAAATGATATCCATTGGTCACGAACGGTGACCTCCCCACACTTTAGGATGAAGCATCGTCCTCGATACTACTGCTGAAGCTCGAGATGGGGGTCAACAGTAGCACCAGACTATGGCTCGGGCTGTGGCTGTGGCTGTGAGTCCTCAGGAGGTTGCTGAACCTCTGTGGTGGCATGTGTCTCTGGGGGTGCCTCCTGATGAATTGGCTCCTCAACATGCTCCTCCTCGTGATCCTGCTCATCGGAGGTGGGAGAATCTGGGAGCGAAGGTAGCTCAATACCCTGTGATACGAACACCTAGTCTATACGATCGAGACGTCGCATGATACGACGCTCGCTGCACTCCATGAAGCGAAATAGGCGCTGTACCAATAGGTATGTCGACTCAGGTGCAGGAGGTGGTGGCAAGGATGCTGCGGCTGAAGTAGAGGAGGGTCCTGCTGCTGCTGCTGATGATGAGGGCTGAGCTGCCTCTACCACTCCTCTGGCTCGAGAACGGCGTCTGGGTGGAGGCTTCTCGTGCATTCACCCACCCCACAGAATAGTAACCTTTTTATCGTCGTCATCTGGAGGTGGTGGTGTCACATCATCATCCTTCCACGGGACATCAGCTAGCTCAATTATGCTGGTGACCAGTGTAGGAAATGGCAAGAGGCCAGGGATATGCGCGCACCACATGCTCTGCCAGATCAACCGGGGGAAGTCTACCTCCTTCCCCTCCATGACACAGCCAATAAGAACTAACATATCCATCGGGATCTCTGAGAAGTGAGTGGTGGGAAAAACATAATGGGCGAATATATACTGCCAAGTCTTAGCCTCTCTCGACAGATAAGTGAAAAGCATCCCCTTGGGCTTCTTGTTCTCAGAATCCATCACCCAGGGGGCGTCAAGTGTGGCAATCACGTGCTTCAGCGCCTCATAATCAAAAGTCATACAGTGGATAGCTACCTCTGCCGGCTGACAGGCACATGGGTCACCAGTACGAGGTCGGCAAAGCAATGCCTCCCCAATAGCGGCCTCGGTGATCAGAATCTCTCTACCCCGCACTTAGACTGAATCAAGAGTGGCACGAAAGAAGTTGCAGTAGAACTCCCTCACCCACGAAGTATTTATCCTCCCCAAATCCCTATCAACAAAGTCCAAGCCCAACTCCAGAATACGGCTGTTGATGGTGCTTCTCACATCATTGGGAAGGACAAGTTTCTTCTCAATATTCAGGTTCGTCTTCCAATATTTAGGGAAGCAAAGCTCATAGTAGAGGTTGGGGAACTTGATTGGGTCAGTGGATGGGAGTAGCTGATTCTCTATGTCCATATCATTCAGCAGATTCTTAGCATAATTAGCAATAAGGAGAAGGGGTAGAGGCTTTAGAGTGCTTTCTCTTCTTAGAAGTAGTGACTATAGCTTTTCCTTTGTCTGACATCCTGAAAAACAGATATAATATGGTATAAGCAATTAGCCAAGTAGATGTATAGCACTTAAGGTAAGACATACTCATGAAGTGAGTAAAGAGGAGAGAATTCTTGGAATGCAAGTAACAAAATTCGGAATTGAAACCAAATCACAAACCAAGAATTCAAACCATAATTGCACAATGCTTATTCATTGAGCCTAAGAAACGCCATATTCAAAAGAATGATCAAAAGAGTTAAGTTGAGAACCAAAAGAGAAGTTAGTAGGTCAAACAAGTTAGAAGTTAGAGAAATGGTTCAAAAGTTAGTGATATGATGGTTATCGGCTCAATTAAAAGAAGTGTACAAAATAGTGGTGTAAGCATACTCACAACCATGAAATGCATATAGTAATTGATGATGAAATATGATATTGCCAAAAAGCAACCAATATGAAAACAAGTCATCAATCAATGTAAAGATCACTAGGGTTGTATTAAGTGGTGTTGGTAAAATCGAAACTTTGAAAAATAAGTCAAACAAGAAACATTCAACATCAAGTTCAATGAGGCATAAAAGTCACAAGTTGAAAAAAGAATGGAAAAGCTCATGATCTACGTGACTTAATGCAAATTAGGCATGAATATAATGAATCAATTAGCCACATAGATTAAAAACCTTTAAACATGTGAGTTTATGCAAAAGAGGCACAAAATCTCCAAGGAATTTCAGGCTCATGGTCAAGTTGAAAATTCAAAACTATTCAATGCATAAAAGTAAGTTGACATCACAAGTAAGCAAAGAAAGTTATAAGCATGACCAAAACTTGCAAGGAAGCTTAAGAGAAAATTTCCAAATCCATTTTGCAAACAAGATTCTATTGACACAGAATTTCGTCAAATAGAGGCTTGTTGCATCAATTAAAACAATATTAATCCATGAGATATGGTTAGAAAAAATCTGGCAGCATTTCAGCAGTAAATTGGCCATTTCCCAAATTCAAACAATCAATTTAGATTCCATATGAATTCATTAACAATTAAAACACAAAAGCCATATGTGAGTTCATATGAATTGAACAAATAAGCCAATTTTTCAGCAGCAAAACATCAAAAAGTAATTTAAACTAAACCAGCCAGCAACAAATAACATCCTTTCTTCGAACAATGAACAAAAATACTGGCTTAAAATACAGCACCAAATCTGCCAAATGAACACGGATAATGAATTCAAGCAGCATGCTATCCATTGAATTCAACTTACAAATACCATTCCAAGACAATAATCATTTCACTTGCAAGCAGCATGAATTCAAACAATTAAGCATAATTGAATCCAACAATGAAGTGCAAATTGGAGAAGAACTCAACCCGCAACACTTAGCAAGAACAAAGCAATAATGAACAGCCAGGCAACAGCATCAAGCAAACTAAATCAACACTGGGCAAGTCATCTAGCAACAAACAAGCCAAGGAAAACCATAGAAGCAGCATCACTTATAATCATCATCATTATTCAAAACAAACCTAAATCCACTATCCAGCTCAGATTCTCTAACCACCTAATCAAATAACATGCATTTCTAACTAACTAAGCTAATTAACAAAATTAACATAAGGCAGTAAAGAAAATAGAACAGAGGAAAGACAGAGACCTGGAAGCAGAGCAGAAGCAGAAACGGGAGAAAGGGACAGAGGAGGCAGCAAAGTGGTGCTGCTAGCGGTGGTGCTCATGGCAGCACACTTGGTCGCGGTGGCGGGACAGGTTGCTAATGGGAGGAGTCAGAGGGGAGACAAGGCATGGGCGAAGTGAGAAGGAGAAAGAAAGAGAGAAGGAAGGAGGGAAGGAAGAGCAACGGAAGAAGAGAAAGGGGGTGGTGTTCGCCGGACGGTTGTAGGCAGTGGAAGAGAGGAGGAGAAGGAGAAGAGATGTTAGGGAGGGAGTGAAAGAGGTGCGCGACTGCGCTAGGGTTCTCACGTCCCTGGGGTTAGTAAATTTTGAATCCACGCGTGCGCGCACCGTGCGCGTCCGCGTGGGTGGAGGAATAAGGAAGGGGCGCGGAAGCGCCATACGCGCCTGCACGTGGATGGGAGAATTGGGAAGGGCACGAACGCGTACAGTGCATGTCCGCACGAGTTGAGCTGGGCCAGAGCCAGAAAACTGGCCCAGAGTTGGTATAACTCTTGGGTCTTTGGCCTGGGTGACGAAAAACCGCATCGACGCGCGCGCACTGTGCGCTTGCGCGTAGATGAGTTGATTGATAATGGGGCGCGGAAGTGCCAGGTGCGCCTACGCGTGGGTAGGGCAACGCAGAAAGGACCCGAACACGTATAGCGTGCGTCCGCGTGGGTTAAGGCACAGAGTTGGCCCAAAAGTGGCACAACTCTCTGGTCCTTGGCCTAGAAAGCTTAAATGCACAGGCAACGCGTGCACGCACTGTGCGCTTGCGCGTGGCTGGTGTTTTTTTTTCAAAAGCATCAAGAAGAGCTTAAAATCCTTCCAATCTCCTCCAAGACTCTAAAACCAGTTAAGATGCAAAATTAAACATTTTTTTGAAATTTTGGGGATTTTTCAAACAAATGGAGGAAACCTACAATCCAAGAAAAAACTCAAATTCAAAGAGTTATCCCTAATTAAGGCATAGAATGTATAAACAAATTAGCAAGCAAGACAAAATATACTAAGGGGTAAAGAAGCTATACACAATGGAACCCAATTCATTCATTCATTATATCTACAAGAGAATGGAAAGAGTTTACCATGATGGGGTGTCTCCCACCAAGCACTTTTGGTTTAAGTCCTTAAGTTGGACATTTGGAAGGTTCCTTGTCAAGGTAGTTTATGCCTATATTCATCCTTGAACCTCCAAGAGTGCTTGTCCTTCAATTGGTTGTCATAAGTTCCAACCATTTTCATCAAGCTTTGGTGAGGTTCTCTCCAAGATATGAGCTACCAAAGTGGAATTCCATGGTGTGATCCAGGATCTCATATCTTATCTTCGTACCCATCTTCTAGTTGATCGCCTTGACTTTGTCCGGGTGACAAGAAAGCTGAATTCTCACGAAAGCACCAAACTGCCCTCCTAGACCCATTTAATTGAGCACGACACCAATCCATGCTCCTTAATTTTGAGATTCCAACCATAATGAGTCTAGATTTACAATGCCAACCACTAAACATCCTCCTCTTTCACTTAATTCCACAAAGCGCCCTAAGTTGGCCATCCGTCTCAAGCAAACTATACTCAAATGGGATAACAAAGCTAAGAGTTAGAAGTTTTACCCACTTAAATGAAAGATTGGATGACAACCTAGGTAGAAGAGTTCCCAAAGATCTTGATAAAGCACGCTCTACTCCCGTCCATCCTCTTCTAGAGGCTTCCACCACTTGGCAAGGTTCTTCAAGCTTTACCTCTCGCCAAGCTTCTTCAAGTTCACACTCTTCTTCACCAATTTCTTCTATCTCTTCCCCTTCACTCTCTTCATAGACAAGAGGTTTAGTAAAGTCTACCTCGTCATCAATTCCAAGCACAGTGGGGAAGGACTCATCAAGCTCAAAAGGATCATATGTTGATTCGGAATCATCATAAATAGGAGGACTTGTTGCTTGGGACACTTCTTCCAATTCTTCATTCACAATATGCCTTGGAGGTTGCACGTCCACCTCAACATTGCTTTCTAATTCACTGGAAGAAGGCTCAACAAGATCATCAAGGGGATTGATCAATGTGGACAAAAAATCACTAATGATGGAATCCACTTCTTGATCAATTTCCTTCGACTTTCTATCCACTTCTTCAACATTACTCTTCTCTTTAACATCCCTTCTAAACTTTGTAGAAGAGGGCTCTTCAAATTGAGTTTCCTTTATGTGCTCAACATATCCTAAACATCCAACCACTACTTCCTTTTGTTCACTAATTTCTACCTAATCCTCTCATTGTACTTCTTGTTTTAACTCCTTCTCCTCGCCATGGAGCTTTAAGTTCACTCCCTCAGTAAGCTCTTTGGTTGCTTCTCCACATTCAACAATGGGAGCGCCTTGATCACATAGGCTTAGGCAGGATGAGACCATGTTACCAATGGCTTCTACCATGATAGCCATTTTTTCTCTTAACTCCGCAAACTTCTTTTCATCCTCCTCTTGTCACCTCAAGATATGAGATTCAAGATCTCTCAATTCCAACATGGGGGCTTCATCGGAAGGTGATGGTGGAAGAGAAGGTTCATTGTTTGAGGGAAGGTTGTTATAATTGGAAGGTGGTTTACATTGGTAAAATTCTTGAGGTGCTGTGTGTGGACTTTGTGGTTCATGGGAGTATTGGTGTTGGAAAGGTGGTGGTTCTAGATGCGGTTCATATGGTGGTTGGTATGGTGGGTATGGGTTGGGGTCGTATGGAGGTAAATGGTGGTAGAAAGCTTATGAGTAAGGTGGTTCAAAATTATGTTGTGGAGGGGGTTCATATGCATGTGGTGGTTGTGGTTGACAATCACAATAAGGGTCATCACACATATTGGGTTGGTATGCATTAGGATTAGGATTATACCCATATGAATTCGGAGGGGGTTGTTGCCAAGAAGGTTGTCCATAAGCTTGGGACTCCTCCCATCTTTGATTTCCAAACCCTTGATGCACATCCTCATTGAAGCTTCCATTTCCTACAACACAGTTTGAACTACACTCATAGCCAAAGTGATGAGAATTCATGGTGATAAGATAAGACAAAAATAAAACTAATAAGAACAAAGAAAACAAAGTCCTACAACTAGCAAAAGCCAACAAACAAACCAAAAATCAAGCTATTCACAATATATACAATAGCCAACAACATAGCACCATTGCTATCCCCGTTAACGGTGCCATTAATTTGATGTGTTTGAATCTGTGTCGGTCTAGATTTTCTTCTTAGAGAAAGGAATTACTTCGTTGTAAGCATAGCTCTAAACTGACAAACAACTCTCGCATCAAATTAAGATATGGTTTTGTCACATGTACAAACCCCAAAGAAGAATTAACCGAAGTATTTAGACTCTGGGTCGTCTCACGAGGATAGCAATGAAGTGATCAATTATTGGCTATGAGAATGCAAGGAGGTTTGATTAATAAGAGGGCAAGAAATAAATGACAAAACGCGTAAATCAAACAAGTAATTAAAATAAGTAAGATAAAGGACTCTTGGCTAAGACTTAGGTAATTGAGATCACCATCCTTGTCTACAAACCATATATTGATAATTATTCAGAACCGAGCTCATTAGGTCTACTCACTAAAGCCTTAAGTACGTAATGTCTACTCCTAGGCTTGGAGTACGTCAAATGGCTTGATCAACATCAATCCATAAGTCCCAACCTAGCTACTAATTGACTTAGTAGTAGGCTAGAGTCAATGGTTATCAAATTGATCCCCAAGGGTTCTGGAATTACCAATTCAATGAAGCCTAAGGACTCAAGATCACTCAATCCCCTTAGCCTAGACCAAGGGTCAAGAGAACTACTCAAAAACTATAGGAAGCATTATATCAAACACCTATTGTGCAAAAAAGTGAACATCACAAAATTCTAAAATTAAAGAGACCCATAACTTTCATAGATGAGAAATCAATAATAGCAAGCAAAATCAACATAAAAGAAAACATAGAAACATGAAATTGCATTAACAGGGAACTGGATCTAACAATGTTCATCAACATGCAAGAGAGCAAAATGAGAATTTAACATTACAACTAAGAAAGACAAGATGTAGACATGAGAAATTATAAAAGAAACAAGATGAAAGCAAGGAATTAAACATGGATCTATGACAATTTAACCTAATCCTAACCTAATTCTAGAGAGAAGAGGGAGCTTCTCTCTTTAGAAAACTAACTAAAGGCTCAGAAACAAGTTGGATTTGGGCCTGGGCAGCTCAGAAATCGCCCCCAGCGTTTTACCTTTAAGTGGGTCACGTGCTAGTATCGGCGCATACACGCCATGTGCGCGTGCGCGTCGATTGGCTGTTTCTTCATCCGCGCAGATGCGTCTTGTATGCGTGCGCGTCTCTATGCAAAACCACTTTTGCGTGCGCGCGCCTTGTACGCGTGCGCGCCCATTAATGCATTTCCAATCTTTGTTTCTTCATGCATTCTCCACTTTGTATGCTTTTTTCCTCATTTTTTCCATCCAGTACTTGCCTTATGAACCTGAAATCACTCAACAAACACATCAAGGCATCGAATGGAATTAAAGTGAATTAAAATCACCAATTTAAGCACCTAAAAAGCATGTTTTTACACTTAAGCATAATTCAAGGGAGAATTACAAAACCATGCTATTTCATTGAATAAATATGGGAAAAAGTGATAAAATCCCCTAAAATAAGCATAAGATATACCACGAAATCGGGGTTTATCACCAAGAAAATTGATGGACTGCAAAGTGCTGCAGTAAACACACAAAGCCAATCTCAAAACACACATAGGTGGAATTAATCTGAAGAAAGGTTTGGGACATTCAATTATGAGCAACAAAGCCCTGAGCAGGTGCAATACATGAACAACACCTCAAGTTCATTCCAACACAACTTCCATGGTGATGCACACAAGACACCCTTGAGGACTCATTCTAATTTAAGGTAGGGTGAGCATCAGAATCAAGGACAAAGGGACTTCAACTCGGGCAGCCTCAGCAACACAAACAACCAAAGCCATTCATCCAATAATACTAACCAATTCAAAAACCCACAAAACACATACCACTAACCCCATAAAAACTCACAAAACCACCAGAATAACTTTTCCACATCCACATTCTATCCACAAAATATCCCCGTAGATAATTCAAACAACCTTAAGCAACAACCATCTCATCTCACACAACCACAACCAAATCCAGACTCTCAAAGAATCTATAGTCTAGAGATATTAATGGAAAAACTCATCAAAACTCAAGAAATGGCCAGACAAGATGAAGCCATAACAAGCAAAAACCAAGAAGCTTCAGTCAGAAATCTTGAGAGGTATATGGAGCAAATGGCTAAGCAAATTTCAGAAATGGGTGAGAAGAGAGCAAATATCTTCCCCAATGCCACTGAAGAACACCCAAGGAACAAAGGAAAGGCTACAAAGTGGGAGGAGTGCAAGGCAATCACAGTGGGAAGTAAGAAGACTATGAAGAAGGAAGCCATCAATCAGGAAAAACACAACAGAGAAGTTCAACAAGGAGAGATAGAGGGGAAAAGTGAAGAGGATCAAAAAACTAAGAAGGCACAAATCTCAAAGGGAGACAAGAACATCCTTGAGCCACAGCTACAAGAGAAGAAAGAAGGGGTGAAACCATATGTCCCCAAACTTCCATTACCTCAGAGGTTCAGAAAAGAAAACAAGGATAAGCAATACTCAAAGTTTCTGGACATATTTAAGACACTCAGCATCAATATTCTTTTCTTAGAAGCACTTGAACAGATGCCATTGTATGCCAAATTTATGAAGGAAGTGCTGACAAAGAAAAAGTCCCTAAAAGAAGGACAAATTGTTGAGATGACAATAGAATATAGTGCTATTCTCCAAAGAGTTTCCAGAGAAGAAAGATGATCCTGGGAGTTTTTATATACCTTGCACCATAGGAAACATAACAATTGAGAAGTCATTCTGTGATCTTGGTGCAAGCATAAACTTGATGCCTTTGTCTCTAATGAGGAAACTCCAAATTTTTGAGCTGAAATCCACACGAATACTTCTTCAAATGGCTGACAAGTCCATTCAGCAAGCACTTGGAGTTGTAGAGAATGTGCTGGTAAAAGTGGGGAAATTCCTTCTCCCAGCTGATTTTGTCATCCTGGATATGGAGGAAGACCCTAATACTCCCATCATCCTGGGGAGGCCTTTCCTGGCTACGGGAAGAGTATTGATAGATGTTGAGAAAGGAGAATTGTTGTTGAGAGTGCATGATGAGCACCTTGCATTCCATATTTTTAAAATTCTACATGAGCCCACTCAAGAAGAAGATTGTATGAAGGATAAGGCTAGAGATCAAAGCTTGAAGGAGGCATTCAATGAGTTAACTCCAAGACTTCTAAATCCATGCTTGAAAGAAGTAGAGATGGTGCAACAGACCAAAGAAATCAAGGAGGAACTAGATCCAAAACCCCCAGATGAGAACCTCAACACTGCAGATAAAGAACCACCAAGGTATGAATTATCTCCTGAGAAAGAAGAGAAGAAGAAGAGGCCAAAAGGGTGGAGAAACAAGAAAATCCCCACTGAAGGCTTCTCACAAGGGGATAAAGTGATGTTAAATACCCAACCAATAAATAGTTGCTAGCTCCAAGCAATCAGAAAAACTACTTAGCCATTGTCTGTTTTCTAGTTTTTAGTTTGGTAACCTTCAGCAAAGGCACAAGGTTTCATATAAATGGTTGACTTGTTGCATAAGAAACATTGACAAGGGACTAAGTTTGGTGTTCACACACCAAAGAAAGTTCAAAAGCCCACAAACAATTCATGCATGCTAACCATTTGCCTAAGGGCTTGAGACAAGCAACTTCTAAGGATTATGCAGGAAAACATTCAACCTGTGGAAAGGATCTGCAACATCATTGTCCAAAGGAGGAACAACAGAGAGAAATAATGATGACAGAAAGAAAAGCTGAGAGACATTTTCAGCAGGTTGTATTGACGCTTAATCCTTGTTGCTTTGAAGTATTTTAATTTGGAGATTCCTATATGTCTTGCTGAAGTGTTCAATTTGGTGCAAGTGTAAATGTTTGCTAAGAATGCTAGCCTGTATTTTATGCTCGTTATAACTCATCAGCGTTAATTATGTTTTGTTTCCCTTCTACATAAATAAAAGAAAAATGTTTGAAACAAGAAAGTGATTGTCCAATGTTGTAGAAATTAGAATGAGAATTCAGTGGTGGTACTGGTTTGATTTAATGATAAGCTCAATAATAAAAGCTGCATAATAAGATGTTCTTTGTAGTGTGAATTAGTTTGCTGCTATAAAGCCTTTTATTAATGAATATTCCTTGCGAATGATCAAAGTAAGAAAGGAAAAAGAAAGAGAAAAGCCAAGAATTGGCAAAGAAACAAACAATAAGGCTAGACACCAATAGCTTGGACCTTAGGACATATGCCTGTGGTACTTTTTGTACTAGGATATGCTTGGACAATTAGGTTCTGAGGAGTATTTTAAAACTTGGCCACTTGGATTAACTAATCTGGGATTGCCAACCGAAAGTCCATTATCAAGAGCAACCTAGTTACAAAGCATTTAGTAATCCAAAAAGATGCTGGGCATCAATGTTCCTAGGAAGAAATTGTGAGCCAAGTGTCTGTGGTGAAGAAGTGTTGAGCAAAATTTAGCCAAAAGGCTGCTGCAACACTTGCCACTAAGCTTTCATTAATAAATAAGCCTTCTAAAGCAAAAGAAAGAAAGAAAAAGCTCACAGGGATCAATCAAAAAGCAAGACAATATAGCAGCAACTCTAGTGAACCTTTAAGGAAACATTTCTTATCTATCAGCAAAGAATAAATGAGCTACATTTGTCTGTATAAAACCCCATGAACCAAGTTCAATTATCTACTAAATAAGGACATGCATGCTCCTCTGTTTCATTTCATTTCTTCTTATGTTTAATGCTTGCTTGGGGACAAGCAAGATTTACGTTTGGTGTTATGATGACAAGTCATCTTATGCTAGCTTTTCAAGCATTTTTCACTTGTTTCATTAGGTTTTATGCACTTTCTTTCATTATAAGTAAGTGATTTAGAGTGGATTTGCATGGCTATGTCAATTTAATCAACCATTAATTATTTGCCACAAAATCATGAGGTTTAAGCTAGAATTAGTTGGTTTTTGAATGATTTAGAAACCTTGTGAATTTGGAGATGCTTTGATTGGTTGTTTTGATTACTTGTAGGTGAAGAAATGGTGGAAAAAGGAATTTTGGGCATGTTTTGAAGATTAAGCACACTTTGGAACCTTAGGCCACACTTTTAAAAGTGTGGCCCATGACCATGGAGCCGTGGCATTTAATGATGCCTCATGCATGCATTATTAATAATGAAAGTATGCATGAAGTGGCAACGGCATTACTTTGATTTCTAATCCAATTGGCAATGAAAACAAGCTTTACGTTAATTGGCATTATGGATTAATAAAGCCAATGAAATGTATACATGATGCATTTAATTATTATGCCAATGGAGAATGAATGAATGCAACGTTAATGCATTAGTATTATTATTAAAATCATGGAAGCATGCATATAATACTAAGGCATTAATGGAAGCACTTATTAGTAATTCCATGAACACAAGACCAATGGCGCTATATTGATTGTCACCACGAAGCGCTCAAGGAATGCTCAAACACAAGGCATCAGCACTCAATTCCAAGGAGCGCTACGTTAACTTTGTTAACATTTTCGTGGGCTTGGCACAAGAAAAAGCAAAGTGCGACAGTAAAAAAATGAGAGCAGCCAGGTTCGAAACAGGAGCCTCAAGCCAAAAAGAAAGGCGCCACACCAAGCAATGAAGCAAGCAAGGGTCGAACCCATGGACCAAGAGCACGCTACAAACAATTGGCATAAGGAATGGGCACAAAATGCACTCACCAGGATTCGAAAGTGGAGCTTCATTCTAAGGCAAGGGGCGCTAAGTTAACTTGCCCAACTGAGCGCCACTTTGATGAAGAAATTGGCCAAATTACAATGACTAAGGCTCGAAAGTGGGAGCTCACTCAAAGCACGAAGCGCTGCGTGAACTTACTTAACTGAGCGCTACTTTGCTATGCAAAGGGGCTTGGTTCGAAAGCCTGGGACAAGACATTGGGCGCTCAGTTACCTTACTTAACTGAGTGCTCCCCTGGAGCCAGCACCATGATCCATTTTTCAAGCAAAGGGCGATACGCTTCCTTTCTTAACTGAGCGCTCCCCTGGAAGGTGCCTTGGTCCATTTTCCAACTTCAACTGCCATTTTGGATCCAATTCTTCATCAACTTAGAAAGCCCACTCCAAAGTCTGAAGATCAAAATTAAAAAGTGTATAAATAGGAGTTAGTTTTATTTGTAGAGGACCTTTTTTTAACTTTTACTTTCACTTTTGAACTTTGTTTTATTTTTAGTTTTATTTTTAGCTCACTTTTACATTTTAGCTTTGAATTGGGGGAATTGGGATTGAGATCTGAGTTCTCTTTCTCCTTGTTCTTACTTCTGCATTTCTAAATTTCTATTTTTGAATTTTTGATTGAGATTGAAGGAATTTTGTTTCAATCCTTGATCTAAAATTCATCTTTGTTTTCTTCTGCATAATTCTAAGGATTTGGAATTGGATTTAGCTTTCTGTCTTTATTTTCATTTCTTCTGCAACTCTTGCTATCTGTTCTTGGAATTTGAATTGAGATTGAAGAGCTTCATTGATTCTAAGTTTGAGAATCATCTTTTACCTCTCTTTTCAATTGTTTTAAGAATTGGATCTGAGTTTTATTTGCTGTTTCTTTTACATTTCTTCTGCAATTTATTTTTTGTTTGATCAAGGGTGCAATTGAAATCTAGATCCTTGTTCTAATCTCATTACTCCTCTTGGATCTTCAATTTCTCTTTTAGATTATGCAATTGAGCTAAGTTTACTTTCTGTTTTGTTCTTCAAGTAATTTTACTTTTCTGTTTAGATCTTCAGCAACTCAGTTCATCTTCTACTTCTCCGTGTAATCTCTCTTTACATTCTCTTGTTAAATTCTAGATCCCAGCTCCCACATCCCTTTACTATTCAAGCAATTTACATTTCTTGCACTTTAAGCTTCAGCCATTTATATTTCTTGCAATCTATGTTTCAGTCATTTACATTACTTGCACTTTAAGATTCAGCTCTTTTACTTTTTCTGCTCTTTAATTTACTGTCAATTCTCCTTCTCCCTTTACTTTCATGCAATTTAGCTTCTGTTAATTACAATTCACTCAAATCATCAACTGTTTGCTTAACTAAATTAACCACCTAACTAAAGTGCTCAATCCATCAATTCCTGTGGGATTGACCTCACTCTTGTGAGTAATTACTACTTGATGCAACCCGGTATACTTGCCGGTGAGTTTAGGTGTTGGAATTCATTTTTAACCCATAAGAAGTATGCAATTGGTCTCAATAGCATTGGGGAGGAAAATGCATCCCTTGAGGCATCTCAGGGATTTCTTGTTGAGGTATCTTCACATGCTCTTGCTGTGGTCCATGTGTTGGCTCTCTAGTTTGCTCCATCCTTCTTTTAGTGATGGACTTGTCCTCTTCAATGGGGATGTCTCCTTCTACGACAATTCCAGCTGAATTGCATAGGTGATAGATAAGGTGGGGCAATGCCAACCATTGGGGTGCTCTTTCCTAGCGTTCAATGCCAAGTCTATGCCTCTGTTGGGGCGTTGAACGCCCAGTTTCTACCCCCTGGCAGGTGCTCAACGCCAGCTTCATGCTCCTTGGATGGTGTTCAACACCAGCAATACTGCTCTTCATGGGTGTTGAACGCCCAATGATGGTTGGAATTCACTCCCCATATAAAATGAATCCGTTCTTTGGCAAGTGCACCAAAAACATCGTCAAGTAATAACCCACTAGGAGTGGGATCATATCCACAGAGATTGGTAGATTTGAGCAATTTTAATCAACAGGTGAATTAGTCAAGCTAAGCAATATAGAGTGTGATTGCAGAATTGTAAATGAGCAGGAATGTAAATGACTCAAAAGTAAAGAGAAGTAGTAAAGTACAGAAAAGGAAATGGCAAGAATGTAAAGTGAAGAAACATAAATGACTTAATTGTAAATGGGAATGGGGAATAACAGAATGTAAAGAAAGCTATAAAGAATGTGAAAGATGAGAATAGGGGAAATTCATTGAGATCAGGAGATGTTATTCTCTTTGGATTAAATACAGCTCATCTCATCTTCAATCATGCAACTCATTGACCTCTTGGCAATCATGATTGATTGAGCCCCAATTCCTTGGTGACTCAATCTCTCAAATCTTGATAATCAGCCAATTCCTTGGTCTAATTGCTCATGAAGAGAGATATGCTTGGTCCCTGATTATACCACACATCCTCAAAAATCCAAATAGTGGATGGATTATATGTCACCATATCCAATCACCAAAACCCAAATCTACTCAAGTGTGAGAAGGGATTTCAAGCATGGTTTCATGTTTCCTTTTTCAAGGTTCCCATGAAACCCATTTTTCATTCAACCTCTTTCCCAATATGATTGAACACTACCATTAAAACGACATTCTTTCTAGAAAATCAAAAAGAAGATGAAGAGAAGAAGAAATTCACTGTCATTAATCCATCAAGTACAACAGAGCTCCCTCTCTCAATGAGAGGGAATTTCGCTACTCATAGCTTAAGAGAAAAGTACAAGAGATGGAAGAGATGATGTGAAAAGTAAATCTAACTATACTTCAACAAACTACCAATCAACAACCCCTTCTCAGTACTTTCAGGGGTTATTTATACTACTCCTAGCACTATAATTAAGAAAATACAAAAGAGAAAAGAAAAATTACAGCTGGAGGGAAAGAGAACTCCAAAAACGTGACTCTCCAGGCTTGGCATGTGGCTGGCGTTTGAGTGGCATGCCACGCTTAGCCACTAAGTTTGGCTTGGGGAGCCACGCCCAGTACCTCAAGTGGCACGCCCCATGCATCCATCTCCCTGGCGTGCCACACCTTCGAACCCAAGTGGCATACCCAGGGTCTTTTTCATCCTTGGTTAGCATGGCGTGCCACGCCTTCGAACCCAAGTGGCACACCCAGGCCTTTTTAAAGCTTGGTTAGCCTGGCGTGTCACGCCTTCGAGCCCAAGTGGCATGCCCAGGCCTTTTTCTTCTTCTTCTTCTTCTTCTTCTCTCTGAAAAGTAGAACTGGCATGGCATGCCCAAGGTCTGGCGTGCCACATCCCTTATGTGTGCTTGGTTCCTTGGTTGGCGTGCCACACCTAGAACCCAAGTGGCACGCACAGGCTCTTCCTTCTTGTTCTTCTTCCCTGGACAATTGAACTAGCGTGGCACGCCCAAGCTCTGACGTGCCACGCCTATTGTGGTTGCTTCATCTTCCTCTTTGGATATTACTACTGGCGTGCCACGCCCAGTATTTGGCATGGCACGCCCATGAAAACCCTTCTTCACGTCTCTGAAAAACATAACTGGCGTGCCACGCCCAGTGTGTGGCGTGCCACGCCCATAGTGCATGCTTCTTTGCTCCAATAGTTGGCGTGCCACGCCCAGCATTCAAGTGGCACGCCCAGTCTTCTTCTCCTTGGTTGCTCAAGTTGGTATGCCACACCTTCGACCTCAAGTTGCACGCCCAGCCTTGGTATTTGGTCTTCTCTAGCATTGGCGTGCCACGCCTGGGACCAAAGTGGCACGCCCAAATGAGGAATGATTGCTGGCGTGCCACGCCCTGATGTTCAAGTGGCATGCCCATATTGGTGTGTCTTCTTCAAGCTTGGCGTGCCACGCTTGGGTCTTCAAGTGGCACGCCTAAGTGATGGGCTAGAGCTGTGATGAGCGGATAATTTATACCCTTTTTGGAATTGTTTTTACATAGTTTTCAGTATGATTTAGTTAGTTTTTAGTATATTTTTATTATTTTTTAAATAAAAATCATATTTCTGGACTTTACTATGATTTTTTGTATTTTTCTGTGATTTCAGGTAAATTCTGGCTGAAATTGAGGGACCTGAGCAAAATCTGATTCAAAGGCTGAAAAAGGATTGTAGATACTGTTGGATTCTGACCTCCCTGCACTCAAAATGGATTTTCTGGAGCTACAGATATTCAAATGGCGCGCTCTCAATTGCATTGCAAAGTAGACATCCAGGGCTTTCCAGAAATATATAATAGTTCATACTTTGCTCGAGTTTAGACGACGCAAACTGGTGTTCAACGCCAGTTCTCTGCCCTATTCTGGCATTAAACGCCAGAAACAGGTTACAAGTTGGAGTTAAACGCCCAAAACAGGTTACAACCTGGCGTTTAACTCCAGAAACATCCTAGGCACGTGTGAAGCTAAAGTCTCAGCCCCAGCACACACCAAGTGGGCCCCGGAAGTGGATTTCTGCACTATCTATCATGGTTTACTCATTTTCTATAAACCTAGGTTACTAGTTTAGTATTTAAACAACTTTTAGAGATTTATTTTGTACCTTATGACATATTTAGATCTGAACTTTGTACTCTTTGACGGCATGAGTCTCTAAACTCCATTGTTGGGGGTGAGGAGCTCTGCTGTGTCTCGATGAATTAATGCAATTATTTCTATTTTCTATTCAAATACGCTTGTTTCTATCTAAGATGTTCATTCGCCCTTCAATATGATGGATGTGATCATCCATGACATTCATCACCATTCTCAACCTATGAATGCGTGCCTGACAACCACCTCCATTCTACCTTTGATTGAATGAGTATCTCTTGGATTTCTTAATCAGAATCTTCGTGGTATAAGCCAGAATCCATTGGCAGCATTCTTGAGAATCTGGAAAGTCTAAACCTTGTCTATGGTATTCCGAGTAGGATTCAGGGATTGAATGACTGTGACGAGCTTCAAACTCACAAGGGTTGGGCGTAGTGACAGACGCAAAAGGATCAATGGATCCTTTTCCAGCATGAATGAGAACCGACAGATGATTAGCCGTGCGGTGACAGTGCACCTGGACCATTTTTACTGACAGGACGGATGGTAGCCATTGACAACGGTGATCCACCAACACACAGCTTGCCATAGGAGGAACCTTGCGTGCGTGAAGAAGAAGACAGAGGAAAAGCAGAGATTCAGAAGACAAAGCATCTCCAAAACTCCAACACATTCTCCATTACTGCATACAAGTACTATTTAATTTATGCTTTTTACTCTTCATAAATATAATCACTCTTGTTATTGATTTCCTGACTAAGAATTACAAAATAACCATAGCTTGCTTCAAGCCGACAATCTCTGTGGGATCGACCCTTACTCATGTAAGGTATTACTTGGACGACCCAGTGCACTTGCTGGTTAGTTGTGCGGAATCGCAAGAGTGTGATTGTGATTTTGTGCACCGAGTTTTTGGCGCCGTTGTCAGGGATTGTTTGAGTTTGGACAACTGATGGTTTATTTTGTTGCTTAGATTAGGAAAAATTTTTCTTTTTGGTTTAGAGTCTTCTATTATTGTTTTTAGTTGAATTTTTTTTTTAAATTCCTATTTTCTCTTTTTAAATTTTTTGAAAATTTTATAAACTGATAATTGAGTTTTTCTGTTTGAGTTTAGTTTCATATTTTACGTTTGGTGTCAATTGCATGTTTTTATTTTCTTTTAAATTTTCTAATTTGTGTTCATTGTTCTTTCTTAATCTTCAAGTTATTCTTTTTTATTTTCCTTGTTTGATCTTTAGTTTTTCTTGCTTTGTGATTTTTCTTATTTTTCTTGTGCATTTTCGAATTATTAGTATCTAAAAAAAATAAAATACTTTATACATTAAATGCCTTTATTAAAACACTTTAAATTTATAGCTCAATTGGCTAGAGCGTTGTGCGTATGTTCTTGGTAACTGGCTATCTTTTTTTTTTAACTTTTTCAAAAATAATTTTTCTTTGAATAAATCTTGTGCCAAACTTTAAGTTTGGTGTTCTCCTGTTAACCTTTCTTTAGTTTTCGAAAATTTTATTTTGGTTTTCTAAAAATTTTAAGTTGGTGTTCTATCTTCATGTTCTTGTTGTTCTTGTGAGTCTGCAAAGTGCTCTTGAGTCCTTTGAGTCTTTGAATTCTTGTTCTTCGTGTTCTTGTGAATCTTCAAGGTGTTCTTGAGTCTTTCTTGTGTTTTGATCTTAAAATTTTTATGTTTGGTGTTCCTTGGTATTTTCCCTCCAAATTTTCGAAAGTAAGGAGCATTAGATCTAAAAATTTTAAGTCTTGTGTCATTTTATTGTTTTTCTCTTCCTTCATTAAATTCAAAAATATCTTTTCTCTTTATTTTAAATTGATTTTTTGAAAATTAACTTTAAAAATTCAGATTTTTATTTTAAAAATCAAATCTTTTCAAAATTCAAAATCTTTTTCAAAAATCATATCCAAAGTTTTTCCAATCTTCTTAATTAAGCAATTACTTTCATTTTCAAATTTATTTTTCTCTTGGTTTTCGAAATTTACATTCTAATTTCTAATTATTTTATTTTATTTTATCTTATTATTTTTATTTATCTTAATAATTTGGTTTGTTCTACTTCAATAAAATAAAAACAAAAATATATTTTCTTTGCAATTCATATCAATTTCATTTTATCCATCATGGATCTACGTGGAAATGAACAGTCCAGAAAGACTCTGGGATTATATGCTAATCCCACCACTGCTGCATATGGGAGTAGCATCTGTATACCTCCCATCAAAGCAGACAATTTTAAGCTAAATCCTCAGCTCATTGTCATGGTGCAGCAAAACTGCCAGTATTCTGGTCTTCCACAGGAAGAACCTACTGAGTTTCTGGCACAATTCTTGCAAATTGCTGACACAGTACGTGACAAGGAGGTAGATCAGGATGTATACAGATTGTTACTGTTTCTGTTTGCTGTAAAAGATTAAGCTAAAAGGTGGTAAAATAACCAACCCACAGCAAGTATAAGGACATGGAAACAGTTCTCAGACAAATTCCTGAATATATATTTCTCTCCAAAAAGGATGACACAGCTAAGGCTGGACATCCAAGGCTTTAAACAAGAGGATGATGAATCCCTTTTTTATAATGCCTGGGAGAGGTACAGAGGGATGCTAAGGAAATGCCCCTCTAAAATATTTTCAGAGTGGGTGCAATTAGATATCTTCTACTATGGGCTTACAGAAGGAGCTCAGATGTCCCTAGACCACTCAGCTGGTGGATCTATACACATGAGAAAAACTATTGAAGAGGCTCAAGAGCTTATTGATATAGTTGCCAGAAATCAACATTTGTACATAAGTAGTGGGTCCTCCATAAAAGAAGAAGCCAAAGCAGTGTCTACTGAACTTGGTCTTCCAGAACAAGTTGCTGAACTCAATCAACAATTGTGCCTTCTAACAAAACAGCTAGCAGAATTCAAAGAGATGCTACAAGACACTAAAAATGCTAATAAAAATATGGAGGCACAATTGAATCAGACAAAATAGTAGTTATCGAAGTAGATAACAGAAGAGTGCCAGGCAGTTCAATTAAGAAGTGGAAAAATATTAAATACCTCACTTCAGAGCAGCAGAAAGCCAAGGAAAGAACAACTGACAGAGGATGAGCAGAATATTATCCAAAACCCCTCTGAGGACAGTAAGAGCCCAGAGAGGAATAACTCTGGCGTTCAAACGCCAGAAAAGGATGCAAAGCTGGCGTTAAACGCCCAACTCACGCGCAGTTCTGGCGTTCAAACGCTAGAAACAGGCAAGGAGCTAGCGTCAAACACCCAATGGATGCTCAGTTCTGGCGTTCAAATGCCAGAAACAGGTAAGAAGTTGGCGTCCAACGCCAATCAAGCTTCTAACCCTGGCATTCAAATGCCAGTGAGGGATCAGACACACACAAGTGCTGATAGCAACCCCTCTAAAAAGGCTTCTCCAACCACCTCTGTAGGAAGTAAACCTGCAGCAACTAAGGTTGAGGAATACAAAGCCAAGATGCCTTATCCTCAAAAACTCCGCAAAGAGGAGCAGGATAAGCAATTTGCCCGCTTTGCATACTATCTCAGGACTCTTGAAATAAAGATTCTGTTTGCAGAGGCACTTGAGCAAATACCCTCTTATGCCAAGTTCATGAAAGAGATCTTGAGTCATAAGAAGGATTGGAGAGAAACTGAAAGAGTTCTCCTCACTGAAGAATGCAGTGCAGTCATTCTGGAAAGCTTCCCAGAAAAGCTTAAAGATCCCGGGAGCTTTATGATACCATGCATATTAGAGGGTAATTGCACCAAGACAGCTTTATGTGATATTGGGGCAAGCATCAACCTAATACCTGCATCCACTATCAAAAAGCTTGGTTTAACTGAAGAAGTCAAACCAACCCGGATATGTCTCCAACTTACTGATGGCTCCATTAAATACCCATCAGGCGTGATTGAAGACATGATTGTCAGGGTTGGGCCATTCACCTTTCCCACTGACTTTGTAGTGCTGGAAATGGAGGAGCACAAGAGTGCTACTCTCATTCTAGGAAGACCTTTCCTAGCAACTGGACGAACTCTCATTGATATCCAAAAGGGGGAAGTAACCCTGAGAGTCAATGAGGATGAGTTTAAGTTAAATGCTGTCAAAGCCATGCAGCATCCAGCCACACCAAAAGACTGCATAAAAGTTGATCTTATTGACTCTTTAGTAGAGGAGATCAACATGGCTGAGAGTCTCGAATCAGAGCTGGAAGACATCTTTAAAGATGTTCAGCCTGATCTGAAAGATTCAGAGGAATTGAAAGAGCCTCTGAAACTTCCTCAAGAAGAGGAAAAACCTCCTAAACCCGAGCTCAAACCATTACCACCATCCCTGAAATATGCATTTCTAGGAGAAGGTGACACTTTTTGGTGATCATAAGCTTTGCTTTAAATCCCCTGGAAGAGGAAGCATTACTTCAAGTGCTAAGGACACACAAAACAGCTCTTGGGTGGTCCATAAGTGATCTTAAGGGTATCAGCCCAGCAAGATGCATGCACAAGATCCTATTGGAGGACGATGCTAAGCCAGTAGTTCAACCACAGAGGCGGCTAAATCCAGCCATGAAGGAAGTGGTACAGAAAGAGGTCATCAAGTTACTGGAGGCTGGGATTATTTATCCTATTTCTGATAGCCCCTGGGTGAGTCCTGTCCAAGTTGTCCCCAAAAAAGGAGGCATGACAGTTGTTCATAATGAAAAAAATGAACTGATTCCTACAAGAACAGTTACAGGGTGGCGCATGTATATTGACTACAGAAGGCTCAATACAGCCACCAGAAAGGATCATTTTCCTTTACCATTCATAGACCAGATGCTAGAAAGACTAGCAGGTCATGATTATTACTGCTTTTTGGATGGCTATTCAGGCTACAACTAAATTGCAGTAGATCCCCAGGATCAAGAGAAAACAACATTCACATGTCCATCTGGAGTATTTGCCTACAGAAGGATGCCATTTGGGCTGTGTAATGCACCTGCAACCTTTCAGAGATGCATGCTCTCTATTTTCTCTGACATGGTAGAAAAATTTTTGGAAGTCTTCATGGATGACTTCTCAGTATATGGAGACTCATTCAGCTCCTGTCTTGATCACCTGACACTGGTTCTGAAAAGATGCCAAGAGACTAACCCGGTTTTAAACTGGGAAAAATGTCACTTTATGGTGACTGAAGGGATTGTCCTTGGGCACAAGATTTCGAACAAGGGAATAGAGGTGGATCAAGCTAAGGTAGAGGTAATTGAAAAATTACCACCACCTGCCAATGTTAAGGAAATCAGAAGCTTTCTGGGGCATGCAGGATTCTATAGGAGGTTTATAAAGGATTTTTCAAAAATCGCAAAACCTTTGTGCAACCTGCTAGCTGCTGACACGCCATTTGTGTTTTGACACAGAGTGTCTGCAGGAGTTTGAAACTCTGAAAGCTAAGCTAGTCACAGCACCAGTTATTTCTGCACCAGACTGGACATTGCCATTCGAACTAATGTGTGATGCCAGTGACCATGCCATTGGTGCAATATTGGGGCAGAGGCATGACAAGCTTCTGCATGTTATTTATTATGCTAGCCGTGTTTTAAATGACACCCAGAAAAATTACACAACCACAGAAAAAGAATTGCTTGCAGTGGTTTATGCCATTGACAAGTTTAGATCATACTTAGTAGGATCAAAAATGATTGTGTACACTGACCATGCTGCTCTTAAATATCTACTTACAAAGCAGGATTCAAAACCCAGACTCATAAGATGGGTGTTGCTTCTGCAAGAGTTTGATATAGAAATAAGAGACAGAAAAGGGACAGAAAACCAAGTGGCTAATCATCTGTCCCGGATAGAACCAGTAGAAGGGGCGTCCTTTCCCTCTATTGAGATCTCTGAAAACTTTTCGGATGAGCATTTGTTTGCCATTCAGGAAACACCATGGTTTGCAGACATTGCAAACTATAAAGCTGCAAGGTTCATACCCAAGGAGTACAGCAGGCAACAAAAGAAAAAATTAATTACTGATGCAAAGTACTACTTGTGGGATGAACCCTATCTCTTTAAGAGATGTGCAGATGGAATAATCCGTAGGTGTGTGCCTAGAGAAGAAGCATAGAAGATCTTACGGCATTACCATGGATCACAATATGGAGGCCACTTCGGAGGTGAGTGAACAGCCACCAAGGTCCTCCAATGTGGCTTCTACTGGCCTACCCTCTATAGAGATTCCCGAGAGTTTGTACGTAACTGTGACAGTTGCCAGAGAGCTGGTAATCTGCCTCATGGTTACGCCATGCCTCAACAAGGAATCTTGGAGATTAAGTTGTTTGATGTATGGGGTATTGACTTCATGGGGCCTTTCCCACCATCATACTCAAACACTTATATTCTGGTGGCAGTCGACTATGTATCCAAATGGGTAGAGGCCATTGCCACACCCACTAATGATACTAGGACAGTGTTGAAGTTCCTCCAGAAATATATCTTCATCAGGTTTGGTGTCCCTAGAGCACTAATCAGTGATGGGGGCACTCACTTCTGCAATAAACAGCTTTACTCTGCTATGGTCCGGTACGGAATTAGCCACAAGGTGGCAACTCCATATCATCCACAGACAAACGGGCAAGCTGAAGTCTCTAATAGAGAACTAAAAAAAATCCTGGAACGGACTGTAAGTACCCGTAGATAGGATTGGGCAAGAAGCTTGGACGATGCTCTGTGGGCTTACAGAACAGCATTCAAGACTCCTATAGGGACCTCTCCATACTAGCTTGTGTATGGTAAGGCCTGTCATCTGCCCGTGGAACTAGAACATAAGGTCTACTGGGTAACCAGATTCCTAAACTTTGATGCCAGATTAGCTGGAGAAAAAAGATTGCTCTAGCTAAATGAGCTAGAGGAATTCAGACTCACTGCTTTCGAAAATGCCAAGCTTTACAAAGAGAAAGCAAAAAGGTGGCATGACAGAAAGCTATCATCTAGAGTCTTTGAACCATGACAGAAGGTTCTGTTATTTAACTCTAGGCTCCAGCTATTCCCCGGGAAACTGAAATCCCGGTGGAGGGGACCATATGTGATTACAAATGTGTCACCATATGGCTATGTGGAGCTTCAAGACATTGATTCTAATAAGAAGTTCATTGTTAATGGACAGCGAATCAAGCATTATCTTGAAGGCAATGTTGAGCAAGAATGCTCAAGGCTGAAGCTAGATTAAAAGCTCAGCAAGGTCCAGCTAAAGACAATAAAGAAGTGCTTGCTGGGAGGCAACCCAGCCGTTAGCAAAACTTTTTCTGTTATTTTATTTTATTCTATTCTTCATTTTATTTATTTTTAAATTATACAAGTTCAATATTAATAATCTTCAAGGTAAAGAATCAATTGCATAAGTTCACAGGGTTACAAAAGGATTCAGAGAACAAAACAGGGAAAAGGAGCTCACTGGCAAGAAAACGCCAGTAAGAGGCACAATTGGGCGTTAAACGCCCAAAAGAAGCATCTACTGGGCGTTTAACACTAGTAATGATACCTTCCTGGGCGTTAAACACCAAAATGGGTACCATTCTGGGAGTTTAACGCCATACTTGCAGCGTCCTGGGCGTTTAGGAAAAACGCCCAGTAACAAAAGAATTCTGGCGTTTAACGCCAGCCAGAAGCAACAGCTGGGCGTTAAATGCACAAAAGAAGCTACAAAGGGGCGTTAAACGCCCAAAACATGCAGCAGTTGGGCGTTTAACGCCAGGATTGTGGAAGGGAGGAAGTTTTTGTTCCCAACTTGATTTTTTTTAAATTTTCATTTTTTAATCTATTTTTCTTGCATAAACATGTTCCCTTACTTTCATTTTTCAAACTTTTTTCCAAAAATTTTTAAAAATATCTTAATCCTAAAATTAAATCTTTCTCAATTCTTCTTCAATCTCTTCTCAAATCTTTTTCAAAACAAATCTATCTTTTTCAAAATTCTTTTTTTTCAAACTCATCAATATCTTTTTCAAATCTTCACAATATTTTTAGAACAAATCTATCTTTTTAAAATATCTTTCATATCTTTTCAATTTTAAACTACATCTTTTTCTATCTTACTTATCTTTTCTAAATCACATTTTCTATCATATATTTTTTTAAAAGATTTTCGAAAACCCACCCCCCTTCCCTTTAAATCCCCGTTCGGCCTCCCCCTCTCTTCCACAATTTAAACTTGGCTCTCCCTCTATCCCTCTCCTTTCTTTTCTTTTGCTTGAGGACAAGCAAACCTCTAAGTTTGGTGTGTTTATCCGTGATCACTAAGCCAATACCCACCAAGATCATGGCTCCTAAGGAAAAATAAACCAACTCAAGAGGCAAGAAAGAGAATATTACAAAACCACTTTGGAATCAAGGGAATTTCTTAACCAAAGAACATTCAGACCATTACTACAAAATAATGGGTCTAAGGTCAGTAATCCCGGAAGTTAAATTCGATCTGAAAGAAGACGAATATTCAGAGATCCAAGAGCAAATTCGAAACAGGAGCTGGAAAGTCCTAGCTAATCCTGAAACAAAGGTGGGAAGAAACATGGTTCAGGAATTCTACTATAATCTGTGGCAAACAGACAGGCAGAGAATAGCTGGAACCGCATTCTATGACTATCAAACTCTGGTCAGAGGGAAGATTGTTCACACCCACCCTGACAAAATAAGGGAGATCTTCAAGCTACCTCAACTGCAAGATGACCCAGACTCCTTTAATAGAAGAATGATGAGACCAAATCAGAGCTTGGACAAAATCCTAGAGGACATATGCCTCCCTGGAGCCAAATGGACAACCAACACAAAGGCTGTCCCAAACCAACTCAAAAGAGGGGATCTGAAACCAGTCGCCAGAGGCTGGCTGGACTTTATTGGGTGCTCTATACTACCCACTAGCAACCGCTCTGAAGTCACCATCAAAAGAGCAGTGATGATCCATTGCATTATGCTGGAAAAAGAAGTGGAAGTTCATCAGCTGATTTCTTGTGAGCTTTACAAAATTGCAAACAAGAACTCCAAAGATGCCAAATTGGCTTATCCAAGCTTGATCTCCCTATTGTGTAAAGATGCTGGAGTAAAGATGGGAGTAGATGAGTATAATTCAGTTGAGCAACCAATCACCAAAAAGTCAATGGAAGGACAAGTGCAGGATGATCCCATCAAGAGGAGAGCACAGGAGTTTCTCCCAGAAATTCCTCAATTTGAATACTGGGGGCGCCTAGAAGCATCTATCACTAAGTTGCAAGAAGCTATGGATTAACTGAAGGAAGAACAGCAAAATCAAAACAGCATACTCTGCAAGCTGCTTAGGGAACAAGAAGAGCAAGGGCGTGAACTGAAAGAACTGAAGCGCCAGAAGCTATCTCTTGAAGGGCCAAGCACCCCACAGACTAAAGAGGCATCCACCTCCCAAAGCAAAGGTTGTTGAGTCCTAACTCTGTGATAACCTTTTATCTATTTTTAGAGTATATAAGTATTAAAATTAGAGTCATTTGTCTTTATGTCTTTAGTTTCTTTTCTTTTATTGCTAAGTGTCTGCTTTTATGCCTAATTTATATTATTTCTATTAAATAATGAATAAAGATTAGAGTCTATGCCTTAAGGTTATGAATGTCCTATGAATCCATCACCTTTCTTAAATGAAAATTGTTTTAATTACAAAAGAACGAGAAGTACATGGTTTTGAATTCATCCTTGAAACTAGTTTAATTATTTTGATGTGGTGACAATACTTTTTGTTTTCGGAATGAATGCTTGAACAGTGCATATGTCTTTTGACTTTGTTGTTTATGAATGTTAAATATGTTGGCTCTTGAAAGAATGATGAAAAAGGAAAAATGTTATTGATAATCTGAAAAATCATAAAATTAATTCTTGAAGCAAGAAAAAACAGTGAATACAAAAGCTTGCGAAAGAAAAAAAAAGGCGAAAAAAAGGGAGAAGAAAAAGAAAAAGAAAGCAGAAAAAGCCAAAAGCTCTTTAAACCAAAAGGCAAGAGCAAAGAGCCAATAGCCCTTAAAACCAAAAGGCAAGGGTAATAGAAAGGATCCAAGGCTTTGAGCATCAGTGGATAGGAGGGCCTAAAGGAATAAAATCCTGGCCTAAGTGGCTAAACCAAGCTGTCCCTAACCATGTGCTTGTGGCGTGAAGGTGTCAAGCCAAAAGCTTGAGACTGAGCGGTTAAAGTCAAGATTCAAAGCAAAAACAGAGTGTGCTTAAGAACCCTGGACACCTCTAATTGGGGACTTTAGCAAAGCTGAGTCACAATCTGAAAAGGTTCACCCAGTTATGTGTCTGTGGCATGTATGTATCCGGTGGTAATATTGGAAAACAAAGTGCTTAGGGCCACGACCAAGACTCATAAAGTAGCTGTGTTCAAGAATCAACATACTGAACTAGGAGAATCAATAACACTATCTAAAATCTAAGTTCCTATAGATGCCAATCATTCTGAACTTCAATGGATAAAGTGAGATGCCAAAACTATTCAAGAGGCAAAAAGCTACTAGTCCCGCTCATCTGATTGGAGCTAAGTTTCATTGATATTTTGGAATTAATAGTATATTCTCTTCTTTTTATCCAATTTGATTTTCAGTTGCTTGGGGACAAGCAACAATTTAAGTTTGGTGTTGTTATGAGCGGATAATTTATACGCTTTTTGGCATTGTTTTTACATAGTTTTCAGTATGACTTAGTTAGTTTTTAGTATATTTTTATTAGTTTTTAAATAAAAATCACATTTCTGGACTTTACTATGAGTTTGTGTGTTTTTTTGTGATTTCCGGTAAGTTCTGGCTGAAATTGAGGGACCTGAGCAAAATCTGATTCAGAGGCTGAAAAAGGACTGCAGATGCTGTTGGATTCTGACCTTTCTGCACTCAAAATGGATTTTCTGGAGCTACAGAAGTCCAAATGGTGCGCTCTCAATTGCATTAGAAAGTAGACATCCAAGGCTTTCCAGCAATACATAATAGTCTATACTTTGTCTGAGTTTAGACAACGCAAACTGGCGTTCAACGCCAGTTCTCTGCCCTATTCTGGCGTTAAACGCCAGAAATAGGTTACAAGTTGGAGTTAAACGCCCAAAACAGGTTACAACCTGGCGTTTAACTCCAGAAACATGCTAGGCACGTATTAAGCTAAAGTTTCAGCCCCAGCACACACCAAGTGGGCCTCGGAAGTGGATTTCTGCACTATCTATCATGGTTTACTCATTTTCTGTAAACCTAGGTTACTAGTTTAGTATTTAAACAACTTTTAGAGATTTATTTTGTACCTCATGACATTTTTAGATCTGAACTTTGTACTCTTTGACGGCATG
Organism: Arachis hypogaea; assembly: GCF_003086295.3. Taxonomy (NCBI): domain Eukaryota; kingdom Viridiplantae; phylum Streptophyta; class Magnoliopsida; order Fabales; family Fabaceae; genus Arachis; species Arachis hypogaea. The sequence goes on from NC_092054.1 coordinate 51,257,677, forward strand.
AGTCTCTAAACTCCATTGTTGGGGGTGAGGAGCTCTGCTGTGTCTCGATGAATTAATGCAATTATTTCTGTTTTCTATTCAAAGACGCTTGTTTCTATCTAAGATTTTCATTCGCACTTCAATATGATGGATCTAATGATCCGTGACATTTATCACCATTCTCAACTTATGAACGCGTGCCTGACAACCACCTCCGTTCTACCTTCGATTGAATGAGTATCTCTTGGATTCCTTAATCAGAATCTTCGTGGTATAAGCTAGAATCCATTGGCAGCATTCTTGAGAATCTGGAATGTCTAAACCTTGTCTGTGGTATTCCAAGTAGGATTCAGGGATTGAATGACTGTGACGAGCTTCAAACTCACAAGGGTTGGGCGTAGTGACAGACGCAAAAGGATCAATGGATCCTATTCCAGCATGAATGAGAACCGACAGATGATTAGCCGTGCGGTGACAGTGCACCTGGACCATTTTCACTGAGAGGACGGATGGTAGCCATTGACAACGGTGATCCACCAATACACAGCTTACCATAGGAGGAACCTTACGTGCGTGAAGAAGAAGATAGAGGGAAAGCAGAGATTCAGTAGACAAAGCATCTCCAAAACTCCAACACATTCTCCATTACTGCATACAAGTACTATTTAATTTATGCTTTTTACTCTTCATAAATATAATCACTCTTGTTATTGATTTCCTGACTAAGAATTACAAAATTACCATAGCTTGCTTTAAGCTGACAATCTCCGTGGGATCGACCCTTACTCACGTAAGGTATTACTTGGACGACCCAGTGCCCTTGCTGGTTAGTTGTGCGGAATTACAAGAGTGTGATTGTGATTTCATGCACCAAGCTGGCGTGCCACGCCTTCGATACCAAGTGGCATGCCTAAGTGGTTGTCCCCTTCTGGATTGATGAACTGGCGTGCCACACCCAATGGTTCAAGTGGGACGCCCATGGTGTATGATGGACTTGGCGAGCCACGCCCCTTTTGTGGCCTTCAACATTGCTCTTTGGAAAATGATACTGGCGTGCTTCGCCCAGCAGGTGGTGTGCCACGCCCTTGTTAAAACCCAAGCATTCCATTCTGGAAAACACAACTGGCGTGCCACACCTGGCTCCTAACGTGCCACGCCCATGTTAAAGCTTTGAGAACCTTCTCTAGAAATACAACTGGCATGCCATGCCCAGCTTCTGGTGTGCCACACCCACATACTTTCATGGCGTTTGTTCCAAGTGGCATGCCAGTTTCACACGCCCAGCTTTATTTTGTTGTTTTCTTCCCTTTTTGTGCTCTTTTCACCTGAAATTCAGCATAAACCCATTTCAAAGCAATGTACCATAATATTCATCAATTAGTTTATGAATTGCAATGATTTAATGAGATTATGATCTTTTATGGTCCTTTTTAGATAAGAAAAAAGGGTAAATGATGCAAGTCATCACCCACTCTGGCCCCCTTGTCTGGCGTTCAATGCCAACAAGGTACCTACTCCAGGGTGTTCTATTTCCCGCTCTCACTGTTTCTATTTCTGTTCTAACTACTGCACATGATCACAAACTTAAACAAATGTGAAAATTAAACTGATATAACTGAAATAAACTTAATGAAAAATAGAAATAACTTTAGTTATAGTTGGGTTGCATCCCAATAAGCGCTTCTTTAACGTCACTAGCTTGACGGTTAGCTCCATATGGAGATAGATAGGGGCTTAAAATTTTGCCCCTCACAGTGAACTTTTTGCCTGCGCTCTCATGGATGAGCTCCACATGTTCTAGAGACAGGATCTTGTTCACTGTGTATGGAATGACTGGATTGTCAGTAAAGATAACTCTCATGCCAGGTGAGAGGTCTTCAGTGGGGATTTTCTTATCCCTCCAGCCCTTGGGCACTTTCTTACTGCCATTCCTCTCAGAGCTTGATGATGGTTGCCCCACAGCAAAATTAGAATTGGTGTCTGGAGGCTCTGTTCGGCTCTGTACTGAGAGGAGTGGTTGAAGCACTTCATGTTTGTTAATGGTGCTTCCTTCAATTGAGGTAGAATAAGGATTATGAACCTTGAATACAAGATAGTCCTCATCTAATTGGAGGACTAGTTCTCCTCTGTCTACATCAATCACAGCCTTGGCTATAGCTAGAAAAGGTCTTCCAAGGATGATGGATTCATCCTCTTCCTCCCCAGTATCTAGGATTATGAAATCAGTAAGGAGGTAAAGGTCTTCAACCTTCAACAAGACATCATCTACCAGTCTATAAGCCTTTTTTCATGTACTTGTCTGCCATCTCTAGTTAGATTCTTGCAGCTTGTACCTCAAAGATTCCCAGCCTTTCCATTACAGAGAGAAGCATGAGGTTTATGCTTGACCTTAGGTCACACAGAGCCTTATCAAAGGTCATGGTACCTTTGGTGTAAGGAATTAAGAAGCATTCAGGATCCGGTTTCTTCTGAGATAACTTCTGCTGAACCAATGCATTGAGTTCCTTGGTTAGAACTAGAGGTTCTTCCTCCAATATCTCTGTGCCAAATAGCTTGGCATTCAGTTTCATGAGAATTCCTAGTTACCGAACAACTTGCTCTTTCCTAGTTTCCTCTTCCTTATCAGAGGAGGAGTATTCTTCAGATTCTGTAATCTTCAACTAAGCATTCAAGGGAACTTCAATGGGCTCCTTATGAACCTTGAGTTTCATTAGTTCTTCAATAAGGAAGTTCTCAGTGGGCTTAGGGTTGCCAACTACTCCTATTGTGGCATTCAATGCCAGGACTTGTGTTTCTTTGGGCATTGAATGCCCAGCTTGTGTCCCTTTGCTGGCGTTCAATGCCAGATGTTGTGTCTTCTTGGGTGTTGAATGCCCAGTAATGACCTCCTTACTGGCGTTCAACGCCAGTGATGGCTCTCCTTTGGGTGTTGAACGCCCAATAAAGACCTCCTTACTAGCGTTCAATGCCATTTATGGTGCTCCTATGGGCGTTGAACGCCCAGTAAGGACTACCTTATTGGTGTTCAACGCCAGGAATGGTGCTTCTATGGGCATTGAACGCCCAGTAAGGACCTCCTTACTGGTGTTCAACTCCAATGCACCCCCTTCAGATTCGGCCTTCGTCTCTACATTGATGGTCTTTCACTCTTCTCTTGGGTTAACCTCAGTGTTACTTGGAAGAGTATTAGGAGGAGTCTCAGGGATCGTCTTGTTCAGCTGACCAACTTGTACCTCTAGATTCTTGATGGAAGACCTAGTTTCTATTATGAAACTGTGAGTGGTCTTGGAAAGTTCAGAGACTATGGTTGCTAAGTCAGAGAGGCTCTACCTTGAAGTCTCCATCTATTGCTGAGAAGGTGGGAATGGTGGTCTGTTGTTGTACCTATTCTGGGTTCTTTCACCTTGATTATTGTTGAAGCCTTGCTGAGGCTTCTGTTGATCCTTCCATGAGAAGTTAGGATGATTTCTCCATGAGGAGTTGTAGGTGTTTTCATAGGATTCTCTCATGTAATTCACCTCCTCCATGGTAGGTTGATCTGGATCATAAGCATCTCCTTCATATGAGGTGTCTTGAGTGCTGCCAGCTGCAGCTTGCATTCCAATTAAATGCTGAGAGATCATATTGACCTGTTGGGTCAAGATCTTGTTCTGAGCCAATATGGCATTTAGAGTGTCAACTTCCAGGACTTGATAAACCCCATATTTAGGGTTTATCTTGTGTTGAATTTAGAGGGATTTTATCATCTTTTCTCATATTTACTCAATGAAATAGCATGGTTTTGTAAATTCTCCTTTAATTGTGCTTAAGAGTGAAAACATGCTTTTTAGGTCTTAGAATAGCTAAATTTAATTCACCTTGATTCTATTAGATGCCTTGATATGTTTGTTAAGTGATTTCAGATTTAGGAGGCAAATATTGGATTGAGGGAATGAAGAAAAAGCATGTAGAAATGGAAAACTCATGAAGAAACGAAGGAATCGCAAAAGCTGTCAAGCCAACCTCTTCGCACTTAATCGACCATAGCTTGAGCTATAGAGGTCCAAATGATGCGGTTCTAGTTGCTTGGAAAGCTAACATCTGGGGCTTTGAAATGATATAAGATTTGCCATAGTTGCACCGGGCATAGGGGCGCGCACGTGCACGGTACGCGTACGCGCCGATGGTGGAACATAATTCACTTAATGCAACTCGTGGCTAGCGAATTCTAAGGCATTTTGGGCCCAATCCAACTCATTTCTGATGCTATTTAACCCAAGGATTGAAGAGGGATGGGACATCTAGTTAGTTAGTGAGTTTTATTTTAGTTTTATCATGCTTTGTTAGTTTCTAAAGAGAGAAGCTCTCTCTTCTCTCTAGAATTAGGAGTAGGTTAGATCTAGATTAGGAATTCTTAGATCTAGGTTAATTTCAAGCTTTGATTTACGTTTTCTTTTGTAATTCTTCTTCTTCTACCTTTCCTCTTCCTAGTTTTGCATTTAATTCTTGTAATTCCTTACTTTTATGTTGATGCACTTTTGTTCTTCTATTTCTCTTTAATGCAATTTATGTTTTCATGTTCCTTTATTGTTCATTTAATTTATTGTTATTTAATTCCTTGCAATTGAGTAGTGTAGATTTACTCTCCTTGCAATTTTTACTTTGCTTTCCTTTTGTGCCTTCCAAGTATTTGATGAAATGCTTGGAAGAATTTTAGAGTAGAATTTTATGCTCTTGGCTTGGGAAGGTAACTTAGGAACTCTTGAGTTACTAATGTCCAAGTGTTGACGATTGGGAGCCATTGACTCTAGATCTCACTAATTGATTTGGTGGAGAACTAGGACTTATGGACTTAGATTGATATAGCTCACTTGACTTTCCTCTACTATTAGTTAGGGGATGACTTAGTGGGATTGATCCTTGCCAATTTTCATGTTGTGGTTAGTGATAAGGATAGAGATCCTTGACCACCAAGCTTTGCCAAGACCTTTTTTAGTTGTTAGTTTATTTTCATTGCCATTTACATTTCATGTCTCTTATCCCAAAAACCTCAAAAAACATACCTCATAACCAATAACAAGACACTTAATTACAATTCATAGGGAGAACGACCCGAGGTTCCAATATTTTGGTTTATAAATTTAGGGGTTTGTTTTAGTGACAAACAATCTTTTGTATGAAAGGATTAGTGATTGGTTTAGAAATTATACTTTACAACGAGACTTCATTTGTGAATTCTAGACCACACAAAAATCCGTTCATTAGGACTCCTTTCTTCTGAGCCACTCCATTGTTCACAAGGTTTCTCTCAAAAGTGTACATGAATTGGTTGTTTGCAACCATTTCAATGAGTTCTTGTGCCTCTGCAAGCGTTTTCTTCAAGTGGAGTGATCCACCAGCAGAATGATCCAAGGACATCTTGGACATCTCAGATAGACCATCATAGAAGATACCTAGGATAGTCCATTCTGAGAGCATGTCAGGAGGACATCTCCTGATCAGTTGCTTGTACCTTTCCCAACCTTCATAGAGGGATTCACCCTCTTTTTATCTGAAAGTTTGGACTTTCATCTTAAGCTTGCTCATCTTTTGAGGTAGAAAGAACTTGGCCAAGAAAGTATTGACCAGCTTTTTCCAAGAGTCTAGAATTTCTTTAGGTTGGGAATCCAACCATATCCTAGCTCTGTCTCTAACAGAAAAAGGAAAAAGCATAAACCTGTAGACCTCAGGATCCACTCCATTGGTCTTAACAGTGCCATAGATTTGCAAGAATTCAGATAGAAACTGATGTGGATCTTCCAGTAGAAGTCCATGGAATTTGTAATTTTGTTGTATTAGAGAGACTAATTGAGGCTTTAGCTCAAAGTTTTTTGCTCTAATGGCAGGTATGGAGATACTTCTCCCATAGAAGTTAGAAGTGGGTGCAGTGAATTCACCAAGAACCTTCCTTGCATCTTTTTCATTATTCTGTTCGGCTACCATATCTATGTTTTCAGCTTCTTGTTCAAATAGCTCTGTGAGGCCTCCTCTGGAGTGTTGTGCTTTAGCCTCTTGCAAACGCATCCTTAGGGTCCTCTCAGGTTTAGGATCAGGATCAAAGAGAGATTCTTTATCCTTGTTTCTGCTCATAAACAAGATGAAAGAATGCAAGAAGAAAGAAAGAAAAGGATTCTCAATATCAGAGTATAGAGGTCCTTTGTTAGAGAGAAATAGATTAAGAAGAAAAGAAAAGAATATGTCCTTTAATGAGGATGGTTTTTGAAAATTAATGGAGAGAAAAGGGAAGATATTTTCAAAAATAGAGACGAAAAGAGAGAAAGTAGTTAGGAAGTTTTGAAAAAGAAGAAAGAGAAAGGAGAATAAAGAGAGAATAAGATAAAACATGTAACTAATTAAGAAAGATTTGAAACTAAGATAAGATAGGAGATTTGAAAAGATTTAATTTTAAAATTTTGAAATTAAAATTGGAGAGAAGAAGTCAACAAGATAAGATAAGAATTGAAAAGATTTGAAAAAGATTTGATTTTGAATTTTGAAATTGAAACAAGATAAGATAAAGTTTTGAAAAAAAAGATTTAATTTTTTTGAAAAATATTTAAATTTTGAAATCTGAAATTTGAAATTTGAAATTTTTAAATTTTGAAATTGAATTTGAATTTGAAATAAGATAAGATAGGATTTTTGAATTTTAAAAAAAGATAAGATAAGATAAAGATTTGAAAAAGTTTTGAATTTTAAAATTTTAAAAGAAAGATAAGATAAGAATTAAAAGAAAATATTTGAAAAGATTTAAAAGGATAAGATTTAAAAATTAAAATTTAACTTCACTAACAAGAAAACACTAAACTTTAAAATTTTTAAATCAAGATAAGATAAGATAACTAAGATTTTCAAAAATTGGAAAAGATAGAAAAGATATTTTTTATTTTTTATTTTTTGAATTAATGAAGAAAGAGAAAAACAAGCAAATGACACCAAACTTAAAATTTTTTAGATCAAAAGACACTAATTTTCAAAAATTAAAAAAACAAATACCAAAAGACACCAAACTTAAAAATTTTAAGATCAAAACAAGAAAAGAAACAAGAACAACTTGAATACCACGAAGAACACTAAGAGTAATTTCAAAAATTCAAAGGAAACAAAAAAGACACAAAAGACACCAAACTTAAGAATTGACACTAGACTCAAACAAAAGACACTATTTTTGAAAATTTTTGGTAAAGAAAACAGGAAAGTTCAAAATTTTAACAAGAACAAGAACAAGAGACTCAAACAAAAGACAAAGATTTATAAAGAAAAGCAAAGATTTTTGAAATTTTTTTTTTGAAAAAGAAAATAAAAGACTCAAACAAAATAGTAAAAAGTACCTAATCTAAGCAACAAGATAATCCGGTAGTTTATCAACTTCAAACAATCCCCGACAAAGGCGCCAAAAAGCTTGGTGCACGAAACTGACTCCGCACGTTTCGCAGAGATAGACTGGCAAGTATACCGAGTCGTCCAAGTAATACCTCAGGTGAGTGAGGGTCGATCCCATGAGGATTGTTGGTCTGAGCAAGCAATGGTTACCTTGCAGATCTTAGTTAGACGGATAGAAAATATAGTTGTCACGAGAAAACGCATAAAATAGATAAATAAATAAAACATTACTAGATAGGTGTGAAGTCAATGGTATGAGAACGGTTGAGGCTTCGGAGATGCTTTGTCTTTCTGGATTAACTTTTCCTATTGTCTACTTCAATAACCTTCTGATTCATTCAATGGCAGTCGTAAGTGATTAACTCATGTCCTCTCATCAAGTTAACCTCATCCACTGCAGCAATCCACCACGTTGAAAGTGACTCATGTCCTCTCATCAAGCCACCTTTAAGTTTCTCACTGTAGCAGAAGATAAAGCTCTAAGAAATCCACTCCCCTTCATGATCCTTCTCAAGGTGCCACAGACAAGGCAGATCTTCCGAATCAGGGAATGCTACTTCTCAGACTCTGGCCTTAGCGCCACAGAGACCTCACTTACCCACGGTCAATGGAATTTCATGTCATGTATGATAAACCCCATTTTTAGGGTTTATCTTGTGTTGAATTTAGAGGGTTTTGTCAACTTTTCTCCCATGTATCCAATGAAATAGCATGGTTTTGTAAATTCTCCTTTAATTGTGCTTAAGAGTGAAAACATGCTTTTTAGGTCTTAAAATAGCTAAATTTAATTCACCTTGATTCCATTAGATGCCTTGATATGTTTGTTAAGTGATTTCAGGTTTAGGAGGCAAAGATTGGATTGAGGGAATGAAGAAAAAGCATGTAGAAATGGAGAACTCATGAAGAAATGAAGGAATCGCAAAGCTGTCAAGCCCGACCTCTTCGCACTTAATCGACTATAACTTGAGCTACAGAAGTTCAAATGACACGGTTCTAGTTGCGTTAGAAAGCTAATATCCGGAGGTTCGAAATGATATAAGATTTGCTATATTTACATCACGTATAGGGACGCGTACGCGCACTATACACGTATGCATTGATGTTGCACGTGAGCCACTAAATGCAAACTCGTGACCAGCGATTTTAAGAGCATTTTGGTGCCAATCTAACTCATTTCTAATGCTATTTAACCTAAGGATTGAAGAGGTATGACACACTTAGATACTTAGTTAGTTTTAGTTTAGTTTTATCAAGCTTTTAGTTAGTTTCTAGATAGAGAAGCTCTCACTTCTCTCTAGGATTAGGATTAGGTTAGATCTAGATTAGGAATTCTTAGATCTAGGTTAATTTCATGCTTTGATTTATTTCTCCCTTTGTAATTATTCTTCTTCTACATCTCTTCTCTCTAGTTTAGCATTTAATTTTTGTAATTCTCTACTTTTATGTTGATGCACTTTTGTTCTTCTATTTCTCTTTAATGCAATTTATGTTTTCATGTTCCTTTATTGTTCATTTGATTTGTTGTTGTTTAATTCCTTGCAATTGAGTAGTGTAGATTTACTTTCCTTGCAATTTTACTATGCTTTCCTTTTATGCTCTCCAAGTGTTTGATAAAATACTTGGAAGGATGTTAGAGTAGATTTTAGTACTCTTGGCTTGGGAAGGTAACTTAGGAACTCTTGAGTTACTAATGTCCAAGTAATTGATGATTGGGAGCCATTGACTCTAATTCTCACTAATTGAATTAGTGGAGAGTTAGGACTTATGGACTTGGATTGATATAGCTCATTTGACTTTCCTTTACTAGTTAGAGGATTATTTAATGGGATTAATCCTTGCCAATTCTCATGTTGTGGTTAGTGATAGGGATAGAGATCCTTGACCACCAAACCTTTCCAAGACCTTTTTGTCATTTGATTTCCATTACCATTTACTTTTCTTGCTTCTTATCCAAAACCCCAAAATATACATGTCCATAGCCATTAACAAGAACACTACCCTGCAATTCCTTTAAGAGATGACCTGAGGTTTAAATACTTTGGTTATTAGGATTATTAGAGGTTTGTTACTTGTGACAACCAAATGTTTGTATGAAAGGAATATTTGTTGGTTTAGAAACTATACTTACAACGAGATCTCATTAGTGAAATTCTAAACCATCAAAAATCCATTCATCAAAATGGCACCGTTGTCGAGGAATTGCAATGGTGTTATGTTATTGGTTATTGTATATATGTGAATATTGTGAATAGCTTTATTTTTGGATTGCTTGTTAGTTTTTGCTAGTTTTAGGATTTTATTCCATTACTTCTTATTAGCTTTTATTCTTATTTTCTCTTTTCATTATGAATTCTCACTTTGGCTATGAGTTTGGTTCTAACTATGTTGTAGGCAATGAGAGCTTTAATGAGGATATGTATCAAGGATGGGACAATCAAAGGTGGGAGGAGCCATATGCATATGATCAATCTTCATGGCAACAACCTCCATCAATGCATTATGAACAAGAGCCATTCTATGATGCATATCAATCCAATGGCTATGGTGAATCTCTTTGTGACTTTCAAGAACCACCACCATATGCCTATGAACCATATCCACAACATAACCCTCAACTATACTCACAAGCCCCTTCTTACCAACCACCTTCATATGACCCTAATCCATATCCACCATTTCAACAATCATATGAGCCATATGAACCACATATAGAGCCACCACCATTCCAACATCAACATTTCCAAGAACCACCCCCTCCATATTATTACCAAGATGAACCACCTCCAATGTATAAAAATTTTCAAACACAAGATGAACTCTATTTCCGACCACAACCTCCCATGGAAGAATACTCATATCCATCGATCCAAGAGCCATATGATCCTAACCATATTATCCAAGAGGAACAAGAGTCCAGGGATCGTCTCAAGGAAACATTGGATTAACTTCAAGCAACCATGGAGCGTGTTGTGCAACAAGTAGAAAAAGTAGAGAATATAGAACCTCCACATCCTTACTGTGAAAAACCACCTTCCTACTATGACCCCTTCCCCCAAGATCATGAACCCTTCCATCCACCCCAACCTCCAATGGATGACATCCTTGATGTTCTTGTTCAAGGACAAGAGGAGATGAAAAGGGATGTGGAATAATTCACAGCTGCCTTGGACGAGGTAGTAAACCGATTAGCCTCCCAATGCTTGGACACTTAAAGTACTCCCATGGCTACATATGAAGAATCCAAGGAAGAGCATAGCATGAAGGAGAGATTGGAAACTCCGGTGGAGAATGAGGAAAGTTGCTTTGTATTGGAACAATTGGAGGAAGCTACAATTGTTAAAGAAAAGAAAGAAGTGGTTGAAGACTTAGGAGATGCGGAACGACCTTGGGAATCTAGAATTGATGAAAACCCCTCCAACAAGATTGAAGTTGATGTTGAGGAGGAATGTGCACAACCTCCAAGGCATATTCCATATGAAGAATTGGATGGGATAGAGCAAGAATTGAGTTCCCTTGGAATTGAAGATCATGCATCAATTCGTAGTGGTGAAGAATCCTTCAAAGAACCCTCTCCCGGTGAATTTGAAAATGTTGTGGAGGTAAATCTCTCTCATCCTCCCATTTATGATTTGAGTAAGGGAAAAGGCTTAGATAAAATTGATGAACAAAGGATCACATTTGAAGAATCTTGTGAAGAGGTGGAAGTCCTTAGAAAATGAAGGATGGGAGTTAAATATGCCTTGTCAAGATCTTTGGAAGCCTCTTTGCCTAGGTTGCCATCTACTCCTTCATTCGAGTGGGTGAAATTCATTTCTATTAGCTTTATCATCCCACTTGAATACGGTTTGCTTGAAACGCATGGCCAACTTAGGGAATTTTGTGGGATGAAACGTAAGCGAAAAAGGTTTTGTGGTTGGCGTTGCAAATCAAGGCTCATTATGGTCGATGCGTCAAAGAGGGAATATAAAGGTTGGAATAGAGCTCAACTAGATGGGTCTAGGAGGATTGTTGGGCACTTTATTGAGAATTCACCTTGCTTACCACCCACATGGATTAATGATAGTCAACTTGAAGATGGATGTAGAAACAAGATATGGGATCCGGGAATACATGAGGATCCATCTTGGGAGCCCCTACCTTGTGAAGAACTCCATCAAGCCTTGGAAGCATTAAATTTAAAGAATGGAGCTTATTGGAGATTCAAGCATTGGTGGATGTTCAAAGATAGCTTCAAGAACAAGCCACCTTGAGAGGAGCACCCCATAAGTCTAACTTAATGACAATAAATAAAAGTGCTAGGTGGGAGACACCCCACCATGGTAAACTGTTTTCATTTTCTCTTTTGTAAATATTGGTAGAAATTGGTTTAATGTCATGTTATGCTTTGTTTGTTGAGTTTAATTTGTAGTTTAGTATGTCAAATAAGGTTTTAGGGTGTTTTGGTAGCTGTTCGGAGGTTTGGAAGGCTTGGTTTGGTGCAAGAACTTAGAAAAATTTTGAAAAACAGAGCATCAACCCACGAGTGCGCGCACTTGGCGCGTATGCGTGACCCAAGCATTTTCGACCATCCACGCGCACGCGTACATGGCGCATACGCATGGATGCAAAAATTCCATCCCCAGGAAAAATCCTGAGAGTTAGGCTTGCACTGTGCGAACATTGGGCCTAAGGCACAAACCACCCCGCGCGTGCGCGCACCTGGCGCGTACGCATCCTTGATTCTAATTGCGCAATGCACGCGTACGCACACTGTACGTGCGCACGTCGATAGCGCCACCTGCCCTCCTGATACATTTTCCAGAGAGTTAGGCCAACCTTGGGCTGACACTGTGCCCTGCGCCTAACCCCACCCACGCGTGCGCGCACCAGGCGCGTACGCGCCCTTCTGCCAATATGCGCAATGACGCGTGGGCGTGCATGACGCGTCCGCGTCGCAAAAAAAAGAGTTATTTTTTCTCCTCTTCCATTTTTCTTTTGTTTATCGCATTCGTATACTTCTATCTTTGTATTTTAATTTTGTTTTTATAGCTTGTTTTCATTTTATTTTCTAAGTTTCTCATTTTAATAATGGTGTTGCATCTTCCTACTCAATTGTTGAGAATTTCGTGCATTATTTTGGTGCCTTTTGACTTGTTTGATATTATTGGGTGATGAAACTTCTAAAATCAATGCACAATCTTTTATGACTCTTGTGTTCTTTGTGCATTGATAGGATCTCGTATTGTCTTTCATGACCCACTCTTCCTTGTTCGAACTTGATGCTTTTGAGTGCTCCTCATGCTCTGATCTTACTCTTACATCAAGTATTAGTTGATATGCCATTAGCTTATATTGCTTTCTCACTCACATGTTGTAGCTACCATGTAGTAGAGAACTTTACTCTTATTTGGCATTAGCCCCCGCCTATGTTCTCTTTGCTTTGATATCTATGATGTAGGCTTAATTTTCTTTCTTTTTTGCTCTTTTTAGGTTGGCCACCAAAAAAAGAAAAAAAGGAAAAGTTTCTAAATGGGGCAACAAACAAGTTCATACGCACAACCTTTTGAAGAAGCTCATCAGTTGTAGCAACCCATCCACCTTGCTCTCCTTTGCCTGCACCGAGGACGGTGTAATCTTCAAGTGTGGGGAGGTCGTCCAACCGATCTCCATGGGAAACAATTTTCTTTTTCAACACCAATGTTAGCTAGTTATTGCATTGCATGATAGGTTGCATGTTATTTATAATTTGTACACATTTTACCACTTCTTTCGTATTAGGACTACTTGGTTAGGGTGATGATTTCTTTTCCAAGAAACTGTTTTAGGGCACCCTACCAATTTGGAAAAAAAATTTTGTTGAACTTGCTTGAATGAATTTATTTTAGAACATGGTTTTTGAGCTAAGAACACAAGCTTGTGAGATTTGAGCCTAATGACGTGGTTACATCTTATAACCACTTATTTTCCCTTCTTGTGTGCATTGCTCTCTTTCTATGATTGTGATCTTTGATTTGTTTGATTCTTTATGTCCATTATTTTGTGTATTCATGCATTTATATAATTGAGGACATCATTTCGTGTAGCTCACTTACCCAAATAGCCTACTTTTTATCAACCTTTGTTAGCCAACTTTGAGCCTACGATTAACCCACTTTGTTCTTTAATTTAGCACATTACAAGCCTTAAAGCGAAAAACAATAAATGTCCTTAATCTGGATCTTTGATTAGCTTAGGCTAGTGTGAGTGTGTATCATTCAAGTGTGGGAAAACTTGGGACATTGGTTGGGATAAAAGGGTGTATTGTATTATTGTTGGTAATATTGGGAATTGGGTACATGCTCATGTGTTAATTAAATGTAAAACCATATGCATTGATACTTTTGTATATACTTTATTGCAAAAAGAAAAAAAATGAGAAAATGAAAAGAAGAAAAAAAATATATGTAGAAATCAAAAGAAAAAGAAAAAAATAGAAAGAGAAGAAAAAGAAAAGAAAAGTAATAAAAAGGAGACAAAATGCTCCAAGTGAAGCTCAATAATAATCAATGCATATGTGTTGTGATCAAGGAAAAAAATGCATGAGTATGTGAAAAAGTGAAGAATGGGTAGTTAGGTTTGTTTAGAATTGTATAGGTTGCTATATAGGTTAGCTGGGAAGTCTAAGCTTATCAAAGATTCAAATTTCAAGTCCACTTGACCAAATATGCATCCTACCTTGACCCTAACCCCATTATAACCTATGAAAAGACCACATGATGAATGTATGCATGCATGAAATAAATGTTAATTGTTAGATGAAAAACAAATCTTGGAAAGCATGATTAGAAGAGAATTGAGAGAATCGACCCTACACACTTGAGCGACTAGAGTGCAAACACTTCCGGTGAGGGTTCGACGCTCAATTCCTTGATTCCCGGCTTTCATGAGCGTTCTTCTTGCAAGTCTACTTGAACTTCATTTTTATACATGAATTGGTAGGATTCATGAGTCGTCATATGACCTTAGCCCTACCTGTTTATACATGCTCTTGGAGGATTGATTTATTTTTAACCAAGTAGGTAGAATCATTTTGCATTTAGTTGCATTCATATAGATAGATGCATTTAGGTTATTTGCATTGAATAAATGTCCATACCCCTTCTCTTATCCTTCTTGGTTTAGCATGAGGACATGCTATGGTTTAAGTGTGGGGAGGTTGATAAACCCCATTTTTAAGGTTTATCTTGTGTTGAATTTAGAGGGTTTTGTCAACTTTTCTCCCATGTATCCAATGAAATAGCATGGTTTTGTAAATTCTCCTTTAATTGTGCTTAAGAGTGAAAACATGCTTTTTAGGTCTTAAAATAGCTAAATTTAATTCACCTTGATTCCATTAGATGCCTTGATATGTTTGTTAAGTGATTTCAGGTTTAGGAGGCAAAGATTGGATTGAGGGAATGAAGAAAAAGTATGTAGAAATGGAGAACTCATGAAGAAATGAAGGAATCGCAAAGCTGTCAAGCCCGACCTCTTCACACTTAATCAACCATAACTTGAGCAATAGAGATCCAAATGACACGGTTCTAGTTGTGTTGGAAAGCTAACATCTGGGGCTTCGAAATGATATACGATTTGCCACAGTTGCATCACGTACAGGGATGCATATGCACACTGTACGTGTACACATCGACGATGCATATGAGTCACTAAATGCAAACTCGTGGCCAGCGATTTTAGGAGCATTTTGGGCCCAATCCAACTCATTTCTAATGCTATTTAACCCAAGTATTGAAGAGGAATGACACACTTAGATACTTAGTTAGTTTTAATTTATTTTTATCAAGTTTTTAGCTAGTTTTTAGAGAGAGAAGCTCTCACTTCTCTCTAGGATTAGGATTAGGTTAGATCTAGATTAGGAATTCTTAGATCTAGGTTAATTTCATGCTTTGATTTACTTCTCCCTTTGTAATTCTTCTTCTTCTACATCTCTTCTCTCTAGTTTAGCATTTAATTCTTGTAATTCTCTACTTTTATGTTGATGCACTTTTTTTCTTCTATTTCTCTTTAATGCAATTTATGTTTTCATGTTCCTTTATTGTTCATTTGATTTGTTGTTATTTAATTTCTTGCAATTGAGTAGTGTAGATTTAATTTCCTTGCAATTTTACTATGCTTTCCTTTTATACTTTTCAAGTGTTTGAAAAAATACTTGGAAGGATGTTAGAGTAGATTTTAGTGCTCTTGGCTTGGGAAGGTAACTTAGAAACTCTTGAGTTACTAATGTCTAAGTAATTGATTATTGGAAGCGATTGACTCTAATTCTCACTAATTGAATTAGTGGAGAGTTAGGACTTATGGACTTGGATTGATATAGCTCATTTGACTTTCCTTTACTAGTTAGAGGATGATTTAATGGGATTGATCCTTGCCAATTCTCATGTTGTGGTTAGTGATAGGGATAGAGATCCTTGACTACCAAACCTTGCCAAGACCTTTTTGTCATTTGATTTCCATTACCATTTACTTTTCTTGCTTCTTATCCAAAACCCCAAAATATACATGTCCATAGCCAATAACAAGAACATTACCCTGCAATTCCTTTGAGAGACGACCCGAGGTTTAAATACTTCGGTTATTAGGATTATTAGCGGTTTGTTACTTGTGACAGCCAAATGTTTGTATGAAAGGATTATTTGTTGGTTTAGAAACTATACTTACAATGAGATTTCATTAGTGAAATTCTAAACCGTCAAAAATCCATTCATCAAAAGTTGCCTAAGTACTCTATTGGAATCCACAATACAATCTCTAGCTTTGGTTCAACGCTATCCGGGTCAGGACTCGCACAGAACCCATGTAGAACAAGGGTGATTGTCAATGGTCACCCTTAATTCATAAGATGAAGAATGGGGTTGCATAAGAGAATAGAATCAGACATATTGAAATAGAACAGTAATATTATTAATCCATGAAACTCAGCAGAGCTCCTAACCTTAACCTTAGGAGGTTAGTGACTCATACTATATAGAAAATAATAGTGAAAGGTTCGAATGGGCAAAGATATGCCGGAGAGATCCTAAACATGGTTGATATTCTCCTATATATACTAATCTAATAATTAAGGATTACAGAAATATGATAGAATGGTCTTGTAGTGTGAAAATCTACTTCTGGAACCCACTTTAAGAGTGTTTGGTCTAAGCTAAGAGTGTCTCCCACGATCTTGCTCCCTTTTGTGTGTCCAACGCCAACTTTGGACTCATGAATGGGCATTGGACGCCAGCTACTCTCCTTTGGGCGTTGGATGCCAGGAATGGGGCTGGTGGCTAGCGTTGAACGCCATTTTTGGGCCTTCATTTCCAAAACAAAGCATAGACTATTATATATTTTTGGAAAGCCCTGGATGTTAGCTTTCCATAGCCGTTGAGAGCGCACCATTGGGACTTCTGTAGCTCCAGAAATGCTCCTTCGAGTGCACGGAGGTCATATCCTGACAGCATCTGTAGTCCTTTCTCTGTCTCTGAATCAGACTTTGCTAAAAACTCCTTAATTTCAGTCAAAAAATACATGAAATCATCATAAATCACACAAACTCAAAGTAGAATAAAAAAATGTATGTGAATTTAGCACTAAAACCTATTAAAATAGAATAAAACTTAAACAAAACATAATGAAAACTATGTGAAAATGATATCAAAAAGCGCATAAAATATCCGCTCACAAAGCTCTTATTAATTGTGTGCTTGGGTTGGGACTTGGGCCATTTTGGATTCGGTTCGACCGGTTCGGTCCGTTCGGCCCAATCTTGGGCCAAATTCTTTAGAATTAGTGTCAAAATTTTTATTTTAATTAGCTCTATTAGCTCTATCTCATTTTTCTAATTTCTTTTATTAATAATTAATTTATTAACTAATTATTTACTAATTTTGTGGATTTTACACATGTTGTAAGACCCCAGAGTTTTAGAAATTAAATAATAAATTATTTATTATATTTTATTTTTTCGAGAATATATTTTCAGAGAATTTTATATTAATCGAGTATTTTCTTATTATTGATTTAAATATTTAATAATTGAAAAGTTAAGAATTTTATTTGCTTTAATTTGAATACTTAGAATTTGAACTTTATTTAAGATTTTAAAGGAAATTAATTTGATTATCTCTAATTATTGAATTAGAGCATTTATTTGAAAATAATGTGTAAGTTGATAATTAAATAGTATTTTTATAAATCTTAATGTTGCATTAAAAATTAATTTTTCAATTACTCTGTTATCCCTAATTGTATTAAAAATACCTATACTAGTCTTAGGCTTTTTTTCCCAATCAAAATTTTAAATCTCCAAAACACACCTTCCTAACCCTAATAATTACGAATAGCCACCACTCACCTCCCAAAACTCTTACCCAACGAAGAAAAAAAAAAAGAAAAGAAAGTGGGGAAATCAGAAACGGGGAAGAGAGGAGAGGGGAAGGAGGGAGAAGACGGTGCCGGTGGGCGTCACTGCCACCGTTGCCACCGTCGTTGTTGTAAAGAGAGAGAGAGAGAGAGAGAGCATTATCGTCGTTGTAGAGAGGGAGGAGAGAGCCCGCGCCGCCGTGCTTGTCACTACCTAGTCCAGTCGCCGTTCGTGCTCGCCATTGAAGGAGATGCCAACGTCGCTGCCGTCCATGCTTATCACTGCCAACCTTCGCCGAACCGCATGCACCATCATCAAGGTCTTCATCGCCGTCAATGGAGGGCCGTCGCTGAGGAGCAGAACATGAAGGAGAAGGGAGCAGGAGCTGTCGCCAGAGCTTTCGTGGCCAGGTTTGTCTTCTCCATTATGACGTGCCGAGAAGGAGACGACTCGCGCAAAGAGAGAGAGAGAGAGAGAGAGAGAGAGAGAGAGAGAGAGAGAGAGAGAGAGACGATGGAGCTTGCATTGAGCCCCTGCTGTGGTGGTTGTTGCGCCTTTGGCCACCAGAAAACCACCGCTGGAGCCCCTGTTTTCTTCTTGGTAAGCGTTTTCATTCTGGAACCTTTGAAATCAGTGTTATGTTATAATCCGTTAGAAATTTTGAGATGTTGGTAATGTAGGGTTGAGTTCTGGTTATTGCATGTTGTGATTTAAGTTGTTACTATTGCTGCGGGAGTAAGACGGAGCAGTGGTTGTGGCTGTCTGATGAGCGGATAATTATACCCTTTTTGGCATTATTTTTACATAGTTTTTAGTATGTTTTAGTTATTTTTTATTATATTTTTATTAGTTTTATGCAAAAATCACATTTTTGGACTTTACTATGAGTTTGTATATTTTTCTGTAATTTTAGGTATTTTCTGGCTGAAATTGAGGGACCTGAGCAAAAATCTGATTCAGAGGCTGAGAAAGGACTACAGATGATGTTGGATTCTGACCCTTCTGCACTCGAAGTAGATTTCTGGAGCTACAAAAGCCCAATTAGCGCGCTCTCAATTGAGTTGAAAAGTAAACATCCTGGGCTTTCCAGAAATATATAATAGTCCATACTTTGCTCGAGATTTGATGGCCCAAACCGGCGTCCAAAGCCAGCCTAAAACTTTCTGGCGTAAAACGCCCAAACTGGCACCAGAATTGGAGTTAAACGCCCAAACTGGCACCCAAGCTGGTGTTTAACTCCAGGAATAGCTTATGCACGTGTAAAGCTCAATGCTCAGCACAAGCACACACCAAGTGGGTCCCGGAAGTGGATTTCTGTACTATCTGCACTTAGTTACTCATTTTCTGTAAACCTAGGTTACTAGTTTAGTATAAAAACTACTTTTAGAGATTTATTTTACATCTTTGGAATCTTTTAGAGACTTTGGATCATCTTTTGACCATTGTTCACATTTGGGGAGGCTGGCCATTCGGCCATGCCTAGATCTTTTTCACTTATCTATTTTCTACGGTGGAGTTTCTACACCTCATAGATTAAGGTGTGGAGCTCTGCTGTTCTTCATGAATTAATGCAAGTACTATTGTTTTTCTTTCAATTCACGCCAACTTCTTCTCCAAGATATACTCTCGTACTTAATTCTGTTATGTCAGAATGAAGGGGTGACTCGTGACAATCACCCAATCTTCGTTACTCGCTTAGCCAAGATCCGCGTGCCTGACAACCACAAAGCGGTCTACATGATGTTCAACGTAGTCATTGGATGACAGCCGGAGTATATTCTCTTGGGTATCTAATACACGGACCAAGTCCGTGAGATTAGTAACTTCGTGGTATAGGCTAGAACCAATTGGCAGCCATTCCTGGGATCCGGAAAGTCTAAACCTTGTCTGTGGTATTCCGAGTAGGATCCGGGAAGGGATGACTGTGACGAGCTTCAAACCTGTGAATGTTGGGCACAGTGACAGTGTGCAAAAGGATCAATGGATTCTATTCTGACGCTAGCGGAAACTGACAGATGATTAGCCATGCGGTAGCTGTGCCTGGTATTTTTCATCCGAGACGAGAAATCCGACAGTTGATTAGCCGTGTAGAAACAGTAGATGACCATTTTCACTGAGAGGATCCTACAGCTTGCCATGGGAGGGAGCACGCATGGTTGGAAGAAGGCAATAGGAAAGTAGAGGTTTAGAAGCAACAAAGCATCTTCAGACGCTTATCTGAAATTCCCACCAATGAATTACATAAGTAACTTTATTTTATTTTATGTTCTGTTTATCTTTTAATTATCAAAACCTTATAACCATTTGAATCCGCCTGACTGAGATTTACAAGATGACCATAGCTTGCTTCAAGCCGACAATCTCCTTGGGATCGACCCTTACTCAAGTAAGGTTTATTACTTGGACGACCTAGTGCACTTGCTGGTTAGTTTTGCGGAGATGTGAAAAGTGTGAATCACGATTTCCCACACCAAGTTTTTGGCGTCGTTGCTGTGGATTGTTCGAGTTTGGACAACTGACGGTTCATCTTGTTGCTTAGATTAGGTAATTTTATTTTATGTTTAAGCTCTTTATTTTTATTTTCGAAAAAAAAAATTGTTCTTCAGAATTTTTAAGAACGAATTCTAGAGTTTCATGAGATATGTTGAATCCTGGCTGGCTGTTAAGCCATGTCTAATCTTTTGGACCGAGGTTTCCACTTATCTTTGCAAGAGCCTTTTGGTTCCCATTAATTTGGCTGTTGTATGTAATGCTCTGCTAAAGCTTGGCTGGCCATTTGGCAATGTCTAATTCTATTGGACCGAAGCTTTAGACTAACATTGCACGAATCCTGGAATTCTTATTAAAAATTCTGAATTTCTTTATTTTTTTTTCCAAAATAATTTTCGAAAAATACAAAAAAAATTAATAAAATCATAAAACCAAAAATATTTTGTGTTTCTTGTTTGAGTTTTGTGTCAAATTTTAAGTTTGGTGTCAATTGCATGTTTTAATCTTTCTTAAATTTTCGAAAATTCATGCATTGTGTTCTTCTTTGATCTTCAAGTTGTTCTTGATGATTTTCCTTGTTTGATCTTTAATTTTTCTTGTTTTGTGTCTTTTCTTGTTTTTCTTGTGTATTTTCGAATTCATAGTGTCTAAACATTAAAAATTTTTAAGTTTGGTGTCTTGCATGTGTTTCTTTTCTTAAAAAATTTTTAAAAATATGTTCTTGAAGTTCATCATGATCTTCAAAGTGTTCTTGGTGTTCATCTTGACATTCAAAGTGTTCTTGCATGCATTAATTGTTTTGATCTTAATTTCTTATGTCTTGTGTCTTTTTGTTATTTTTCTCTCTCCTCATTAAAAATTCAAAAATTAAAAATAATATATTTCCCTTACTTTACTCATAAATTTCGAAATTTTGGGTTGACTTAGTAAAAAAATTTTAAAATTTAGTTGTTTCTTGTTAGTCAAGTCAAAATTTCAATTTAAAAATCCTATCTTTTCAAATCTTTTTCATTTTTCCTTCATGTTTTTCAAAAATTCTTTAAAATTAATTTTCAAAATCTTTTTCTTATTTTTATTTCATATTTTTTAAATTATTGCTAACATTTAATGTTTTGAGTAAAAAATTTTCAAGTTATTACTTGCCTATTAAGAAAGGATCAATCTTTAAATTCTAGAATCATATCTTTTAGTTTCTTGTTAGTCAAGTAATCAACTTTAATTTCAAAAATCAAATCTTTTTAATTTCCTTTTCAAATCTTTTTCAAAATAAGTTTCAATCATATCTTTTTCAAACTTAATTTCAAAATCTTTTTCTAACTTCTTATCTTTTCAAAATTGATTTTCAAATCTTTTTCAATTAACTACTTGACTTTTTGTTTGATTTTAAAAGTTTACTATTTCTTATGTTTTTCAAAACCACTTAACTACTTCTCTCTCTCCAATTTTCGAAAACCACTAACAACTTTTTCAAAATTATTTTTCATTAGCTAATTGTTTTAAATTCTAATTTTATTTTATTTTCCTTCTTAAATTTCGAATTCTAACTAATAATTAAAATAAAAACAAAAATATTTTTCTTTTATTTTAATTAATATTCGAATACTCTCTCCCTCTCATCTCATTCTATTTATTTTATTTATTTACTAACACTTCTCTTCTTTTTATAATTCGAACCCTCTCCCTCTCTCTGTGTTCGAATTCTTCTTCTTCTCCCTTCTTCATTCTATTCTTCTATTCTTCTACTTACATAAAAGAATCTCTATACTGTGACATAGAGGATTCCTCTTTTTTTCTGTTCTCTTCTTTTTCATATGAGCAGGAGCAAGGATAAGAACATTCTTGTTGAAGCTGATCCTGAACCTGAAAGGACTCTGAAGAGGAAGCTAAGAGAAGCTAAAGCACAACACTCTGGAGGGGACCTAACAGAAATTTTCGAAAAAGAAGAAGACATGGCAGTTGAAAATAACAACAATGGTGGAGATGCAAGGAAGATGCTTGGTGACTTTACTGCACCAACTTCTAACTTCTATGGAAGAAGCATCTCAATTCCTGCAATAGGAGCAAACAACTTTGAGCTTAAGTCTCAATTAGTTTCTCTAATGCAATAGAATTGAAAGTTTCATGGACTTCCATTGGAAGATCCTCATCAGTTCTTAGCTGAATTCTTGCAAATCTGTGACACTGTTAAGACCAATGGGGTTAATCCTGAGGTCTATAGACTTATGCTTTTCTCTTTTGATGTAAGAGACAAAGCTAGGATATGGTTGGACTCACAACCTAAAGAAAGCCTGAACTCTTGGGAAAAGTTGGTCAATGCCTTCTTGGCCAAATTATTTCCACCTCAAAAGTTGAGCAAGCTTAGAGTGGAAGTCCAAACCTTTAGACAGAAGGAAGGTGAATCCCTCTATGAAGCTTGGGAAAGATACAAGCAATTGATCAGAAGGTGTCCTTCTTACATGCTTTCAGAATGGAGCATCCTATGTATATTCTATGATGGTCTGTTTGAATTATCCAAGATGTCATTGGATCACTCTGCTGGTGGATCTCTTCATCTGAAGAAGACGCCTACAGAAGCCCAGGAACTCATTGAAATGGTTGCAAATAACCAATTCATGTATACTTCTGAAAGAAATCCTATGAATAATGGGATGACTCAGAAGAAAAAAGTTCTTGAGATTGATACTCTGAATGCAATATTAGCTCAGAATAAAATATTGACTCAGCAAGTCAATATGATTTCTCAGAATCTGACTGGAATGCAAGCTGCATCCGGCAATATTAAAGAAGCTTCCTCTAAAGAAGAAGCTTATGACCCTGAGAATCCTGCAATGGAAGAGGTGAATTACATGAGAGAATCCTATGGAAACACCTATAAGCCTTCATGGAGGAATCATCCTAATTTCTCATGGAAGGATCAGTAGAAGCCTAATCAAGGCTTCAATAATAATAATGGTGGGAGAAATAGGTTTGGCAATAGCAAACCTTTTCCATCATCTTCTGAGCAACAGACAGAGAATTCTAAGCAGAGTCTCTCTGACTTAGCAACCATAGTCTCTGATCTATCTAAGACCACTCTCAGTTTCATGACTGAAACAAGGTCCTCCATCAGAAATTTGGAGGCACAAGTGGGTCAGCTGAGTAAAAGAGTTACTGAAACTCCTCCTAGTACTCTCCCAAGCAATACAGAAGAGAATCCCAAAAGAGAGTGCAAAGCCATTAATACACCCAACATGGCCGAACCTAGAGAGAGTCATAATGTAGTGATTTCCAGTGAGGAAGACCTCAATGGACGTCTACTGACCATTAAGGAGTTCCCCAATGAGGAACCAAAGGAATCTGAGGCTCATATAGAGACCATAGAGATTCCACTGAACTTACTGTTGCCATTTATGAGCTCTGATGAGTATTCATCCTCTGAAGAAGATGAAGATATTATTGAAGAGCAAGTTGCTCAGTATCTAGGAGCAATCATGAAGCTGAATGCCAAGTTATTTGGTAATGAAACTTGGGAGGATGAACCTCCATTACTCATCAATGAACTAAATACCTTGGTTCAGTAGAAATTACCTCAGAAGAAACTGGATCCCGAAAAGTTCTTAATACCTTGCATCATAGGTACCATGACCTTTGAGAAGGGTCTGTGTGACCTTGGTTCAAGTATAAAGCTCATGCCACTCTCTGTAATGGAGAAACTAGGAATCTTTGAGGTACAAGCTGCAAGAATCTCACTAGAGATGGCAGAAAATTCAAGAAAACAGGCTTATAGACTTGTAGAGGATGTCGTAGTGAAGGTTGAAGGCTTTTACATCCCTGCTGAATTTATAATCCTAGACACTGGGAAGGATGAAGATGAATCCATCATCCTTGGAAGACCCTTTCTAGCCACAGCAAGAGCTGTGATTGATGTGGATAGAGAAAAGTTAGTCCTTCAATTGAATGAGGACTACCTTGTGTTTAAGGCTCAAGGATCTTCTTTTGTAACCATGGAGAGGAATCATGAAAAGAGAGCCCCCACACTCAACTTCTAAGTTTAAAGCTTCTCTTAATACAGAGTAAAACAGAGCCCCCACACTCAACTTCTAAGTTTGGTGTTGGGAGGCTACCATCAAGCTCTGAGTCTCTGTAAAGCTCTCCAAGAGCTCACTGTCAAGCTATTGACATTAAAGAAGCGCTTGTTGGGAGGCAACCCAATGTTATTTAATTATATTTATTTATATTCCATTGTCATTTTATGTTTTCTTTATGTTGATGATCATGTGAAGTCATAAAAACAACTGCAGAATTAAAGCAAAATAAAAAACAGCATAAAAAACAGCACACTCTGGAGGACAGGCTTACTGGCGTTTAAACGCCAGTAAGGATAGCAGAATGGGCGTTTAACTCCCAGGCTGGCAGCATTCTGGGCATTAAACACCAGAATGGGCAACACTCTAGGCGTTTAACGCCAGAAAAGGGTGTCTGGCTGGCGTTAAATGCCAGAAAGGGGCAGCAGACTGGCGTTTAATACCAAGAAAGGTAGCAGAGCTGGTGTTTAACACCAAAATTGGCACACAGAGGGCGTTTGAACGCCAGAATGGTGCAGGGAGCAGAATTCCTTGACACCTCAGGATCTGTGGACCCTACAGGATCTCCACCTACTCCACTTCTTCTTTTCTCCTCTTTACACCTTTCCATAACACTCTTCCTCAAATACCCTTGACCAATCACATCAATACTCTTCCCCAAACACCATTCACCTATCAAATCCTACCCTCTTCCCCATATTCTCTTCACCACGCACATCCATCCATCATAAACCCCACCTACCTCACCATTCAAATTCAAACCATTTCCCTCCCAAACCCACCCATTCTCACACAGATTCCCTCTCTCTCCTACCCTATAAATACCCCTCCTTACCACATTCCATTTCACACATCATACACACTACTATCCCCCCTTGGCCGAAACCACTACTACCCTCCATCTCCTCCATTTCTTCTTCTTCTACTCCTTTCTTTCTTCTTTTGTTCAAGGACGAGCAAACTTTTTAAGTTTGGTGTGGAAAAAGCTCTACATTTCTATTTTTCCATAACCATTAATGGCACCTAAGGCCGGAGAAACCTCTAGAAAGAGGAAAGGAAAGGCAGTTGCTTCCAACTTCGAGTCATGAGAGATGGAGAAATTCATCTCAAAAGCCCATCACTAGAAAGAGGATGGAGCAAATAAGAGAGCCCACTCATGGACCTCAACAAGAGCACTCTGTTATCCTCCATAAAATTAGAGAGGACCAAAAGGCCATGAAAGAGGAGCAACAAAGGCAAGGAAGAGATATTGAGGAGCTAAAGCACTCCATGGGATCTTCAAAAAGAATAACTAGCCGCCATCACAAAGGTGGACCCGTTCTTTAATTTCCTTGTTCTTATTTTTCTGTTTTTTGAATTCTATGCTTTATGTTTTGTCTATGTTTGTGTCTTTATTACATGATCATTAGTGTCTAGTGTCTATGTCTTAAAGTTATGAATGTACTTTGAATCCTTCACCTTTCTTAAAATAAAAAAAATGCTTTTTTTGCAAAAGAACAAGAAGTACATGAATTTTGAATTTTATCTTGAAATTAGTTTAATTATTTTGATGTGGTGGCAATACTTTTTATTTTCTGAATGAATGCTTGAACAGTGCATATTTTTGAATTTGTTGTTCATGAATGTTAAAATTATTGGCTCTTGAAAGAATAATGAAAAAGAAGAAATGTTATTGATAATCTGAAAAATCAAAAAATGGATTCTTGAAGCAAGAAAAAGCAGTGAAAAACAAAGCTTGCGGAAAAAAAAGAGGCGAAAAAAAAGAGAAAGAGAAAGAAAAAGCAAGCAGAAAAAGCCAACAGCCCTTTAAACCAAAAGGCAAGGGTAAAAAAGATCCAAGGCTTTGAGCATTAATGGATAGGAGGGCCCAAGGGAATAAAATCCTGGCCTAAGCGGCTAAACCAAGCTGTCCCTAACCATGTGCTTGTGGCGTGAAGGTGTCAAGTGAAAAGCTTGAGACTGAGCGGTTAAAGTCGTGGTCCAAAGCAAAAAGAGTGTGCTTAAGAGCTCTGGGAACCTCTAACTGGGGACTTTAGCAAAGTTGAGTCACAATCTGAAAAGGTTCACCCAGTTATGTGTCTGTGGCATTTATGTATCCGGTGGTAATACTGGAAAACAAAATGCTTAAGGTCACGGCCAAGACTCATAAAGTAGCTGTGTTCAAGAATCAACATACTGAACTATGAGAATCAATAACACTATCTAAATTCTAAGTTCCTATGGATGCCAATCATTCTGAACTTCAAAGAAAAAAGTGAGATGCCAAAACTGTTCAGAAGCAAAAAGGCTACAAGTCCTGCTCATCTAATTGAAGCTAATCTTCATTGATATTTTTGAGATTTATTGTATTTTCTATTCTTTTTATCCTATTTTTTTTAGTTGCTTGGGGACAAGCAACAATTTAAGTTTGGTGTTGTGATGAGCGGATAATTTATACCCTTTTTGGCATTATTTTTACATAGTTTTTAGTATGTTTTAGTTACTTTTTATTATGTTTTTATTAGTTTTTATGCAAAAATCACATTTCTGGACTTTACTATGAGTTTGTGTATTTTTCTATGATTTCAGGTATTTTCTGGCTGAAATTGAGGGACCTGAGCAAAAATCTGATTCAGAGGCTGAGAAAAGGACTGCAGATGTTGTTGGATTCTGACCCTCCTGCACTCGAAGTGGATTTTCTGGAGCTTCAGAAGCCCAATTGGCATGCTATCAATTGAGTTAAAAAGTAAACATCCTGGGCTTTCCATCAATATATAATAGTCTATACTTTGCCCGAGATTTGATGGCCCAAACTGGCGTCCAAAGTCAGCCTAAAACTTTCTGGCGTAAAATGCCCAAACTGGCACCAGAATTGGAGTTAAACGCCCAAACTGGCACCCAAGCTGGCGTTTAACTCCACGAACAGCCTATGCACGTGTAAAGCTCAATGCTCAGCCCAAGCACACACCAAGTGGGCCTCGGAAGTGGATTTTTGCACTATCTGCACTTAGTTACTCATTTTCTGTAAACCTAGGTTACTAGTTTAGTATAAAAACTACTTTTAGAGATTTATTTTACATCTTTGGAATATTTTAGAGACTTTGGATCATCTTTTGACCATTGTTCACATTTGGGGAGGCTGGCCATTCAGTCATGCCTAGACCTTTTTCACTTATGTATTTTCTACGATGGAGTTTCTACACCTCATAGATTAAGGTGTGGAGCTCTGCTGTTCTTCATGAATTAATGCAAGTACTATTGTTTTTCTTTCAATTCACGCCTACTTCTTCTCCAAGATATACTCTCGTACTTAATTCAGTTAAGTCAGAATGAAGGGGTGACTCGTGACAATCACCCAATCTTCGTTACTCGCTTAGCCAAGATCCGCGTTCCTGACAACCACAAAGCGGTCTACATGATATTTAACGTAGTCATTGGACGACAGCCGGAGTATATTCTCTTGGGTATCTAATACATGGACCGAGTCTGTGAGATTAGTATCTTCATGGTATAGGCTAGAACCAATTGGCAGCCATTCCTAGGATCCGAAAAGTCTAAACCTTGTCTGTGGTATTCCGAGTAGGATCCGGGAAGGGATGACTGTGACGAGCTTCAAACCTGTGAATGTTGGGTGCAGTGACAGTGTGCAAAAGGATCAATGGATTCTATTCCGATGGTAGCGAGAACCGACAGATGATTAGCCATTCGGTAGCTGTGCCTGGTATTTTTCATCCGAGAGAGAAATCCGACAGTTGATTAGCCGTGCAAAAACTGTAGAGGACCATTTTCACTGAGAGGATCCTACAGCTTGCCATGGAAGGGAGCACGCATGGTTGGAAGAAGGCAATAGGAAAGCAAAGGTTCAGAAGCAATAAAGCATCTTCAGACGCTTATCTGAAATTCCCACCAATGAATTACATAAGTAACTTTATTTTATTTTATGTTTTGTTTATCTTTTAATTATGAAAACCTCATAACCATTTGAATCCGCCTGACTGAGATTTACAAGATGACCATAGATTGCTTCAAGCCGACAATCTCCTTGGGATCGACCCTTACTCACGTAAGGTTTATTACTTGGACGACCTAGTGCACTTGCTGGTTAGTTGTGCGGAGATGTGAAAAGTGTGAATCACAATTTTCCACACCACTGTCACTGTTGCGGGCCGGTAAAAAGGTGTTTTGCACATTTTATAGCTATCGAGTTTCGACTATTCGAGGTAGGAGAAATTTCTTAAACTTATTTTACTTTCAAGAATTGTTACAAGTTGATATTAATACGAAAAATATATGTTTATGATTTTCATAAGTCTTGTGGACTGAACTGAGTTGCTTTGAATAAATGTAATTGCTTGCCTGGTTGGTTGTTGTTGAAGTGGTCGCTTGATGGTTATATTGGTTTCTTGATTGCGTTAGAGTCATTAAGAATTCTGATTTATTAATTTATTTTGTTAAATTGGTGGTTGCTAAAATAATTTGAGATTGGTAAATATTTTGATATTGGAATTTGTTTTGTTGATTTATTAGAAATGGTTTTGAGAATTAGCAATTATTTGATATTTAGAATTTTGAATTTTGTTTGATTTTGGAAAAGGATTTGAGATTTGGAAATGGTTTTTTTGGAATCCTTGAAGGGTGGCAAAATTCCGAGTTTTAAAGGAGATGCTACTGAAATTTTTATAAGAAATTGGAGATTTTATTTCGGTTTATTGATGGAAGAATTATGTTTTGGATATTCGATTGATTGGAAATGAGCTTATTAAATTGATATAAATTCAAGAATGATATTTTGAGGATTTTTAATGAAAGAAATAAAGTGATGTAAATTTTTATTTAAGAATGGAGGAGTTTTCGAGTCTTTGAAAAAAGTTTTTGAGCCGTTTTAGAGAAGATGAAGTATTTGAATTTGATTTAGAGAAATAGAATGATTTTCGAGCCTCTTGGGAATGTTTTAATAAGAATGAAACTAAAATTGGTTTTGGTTTAAATGATTTAGTTTTGGTTTACATGATTTACTTTGGATTTTAATTCGATTATGTTTGATGGTGAATGTGAATTGAATGAGATTATGATGGATGTTGTGAGGACAGTGGTTTTGTCCTGCTCATGAATTTGACAAGTTGAGAATGAAGGATTTCCTCTCTTGTTGTGATATGGATGTGGCAAAGGTGGAAAAGGCACTTTCCTTTGTATTGTTTTCTCCCACATCTTTCTTTAGTTGAAAGGTAAAAAGGCACACTCCTTCGATGTGGAAAGGAACTCTCCTTCGTAATTCCTCTGGGAGAAGGTGGAAAGACACTCTCCTTTATTTGTGTTCCTCTTGGGATGCCCAACCTAGAGACAATGTTTGGATTAGCTACCGGATGTGTCGGGTTCTGGTAGTTTAACCAACAAGTGAGCTTACGACCAGTAGGACAGGCATGCATCATACTACATTTGTTTGCTTTGTCTCGGTGTGCTTAGGTGTTTTGATTTGCCTATCTGATGAGTTCTGTCTAACTATTATTTGTCGTACTTGATGTAATTGCTCTCTGATTATGTTTTCCTTGTATTATTTGGGCATGTGATTGATTCTGTTTTGAGACTGAGTTTTGGTGGTGATTTGATTTAATTTGAGTCGAAGGCCAAACTGATTTAATTAAGGCTGGAGGCCAAGTTGATTTGATTTGGGCTAGAGGCCGTGGTTGGTTGGATCAGTGGTAAGTTTTGGTTAAAATGGTTTCTTAGTAAGCGGTGAAATATATAGAATGTTATTTTGCGTGAAATTCTTTATAATAAAAATATGAGTTTAAAATTTGGATAATGAACTGACGATCACTGAAATTGAAAATATTTTTATTTAAAATATCTTCTTATGACAATTCTTAAAAAATCCTCTACTGGGAACTTGGGAGGACGACATTGACCCCACCGATTTTTCCTTTTCAGGACTAACAAGGAAGCTTGCAGAGATTTTGTTAAGTTCTTAGATATGTTATTTCTGTTTGTATACATATGTTATAGATTTTCCTCGCCTTCATTATTATATTCTTGTAAGAGTCGTGATTGTAATGACATGTATTTATATAATATTTGTAAGTTACTTGAGTAAGAAGTTTTGTATATATGTATATGCTTGTTTGTTTTTAATAAAATATATTCCATTTTTTTTTAAAAAAACAGCGAAAGAGTTTTAAGTCAAAGGCTCCTATTTTATTATTAAATATATGAAGTCGTCGTAACACTTCTCGCTATCAGAGTGGTACAACCGGAAGCCTAACATTCTGATAGTAAAAGTGTTACACACGTTCTACTTCAATTTGGGTGCTTTGCTTCTTCGACGTGCTGAAGCTTCTGCCTTAGTTCCAGCATCCATCAAATAGATGCATCAATAACAAAATAAAAGTGCATTTGATTTGTATTTTTATTTTTTATTTTTATTTTTAGTATTTTTTTTATTTTTTAGATTTTATAAAAAATTAATAAAAATAATAATTTTTTTCTATTTTTACGTCTTGTTTTTCTTTTTCTTTTACAAAATTCTAAAAATAAAAAATATTAAAAATAAAAATAGAAAATAAAAATGCAAACCAACCTAAGCATCTCTTGGTTCTCTTCTCCTACCCTCCACCATCGGCGTTTGTCCCCGTGTTCTGCTTAAATTTTGGTGCTTTGTTTCTTTCGGTGTGTTGAAGCTTCTATTTTTGTTCCAACATCCATCAAATAGACGCAGGCAACAACAATGCTTCAACGAGAAAATTTGCCGCCATCGTCGGCGTCAGCATCATTCTCCAATGTTCTACTCAGCACTTTGTTCAACAGCTCCTCCCGCATTTGTTGAATAGACGCAGTCAACAACAAGCAACAATTGAACAACGAGCAGCTCCTCCTGATGAGTATTTTGGTGAAAAATAAATTTCCTCCAAAACACACAAATCTAACCGGCAAGTGTACCGGGTCGTATCAAGTAATAAAAACTCACGGAAGTGAGGTCGATCCCACAGGAATTGAAGGATTGAGCAATTTTAGCTTAGTGGTTAATTTAGTCAAGCGAATCAAGATTTGGTTGAGTGTTTTGTGATTTGCAGAAATTAAATTTCATGGAAGTAAAGAGAACAGGGAATTAAAATGCTGAATCTTAAAGAACACGAAATTAAATAGCAGAAACTTAGAATGCAAGAAATGTAAATAGCGGAATCTTAAAGTGCAAGAAATGTAAACGGCTGGAATTGAAAAGGGAATTGGGGATTGGATTTGCAGAATTTAAACAAGGAAAAGTAAATTGCATCAAGCAGAGAAGTAGAAGAAGGTTTGGGTTAGATTGGATCTTGAAGCAGAAAAGTAAATGAACATGAAAACAGTAAACAGAAAATGTAAAATTGGGAAATTAGATCTCAGGACCCAGAGACTAGAAAACCAAGTCTAGATCTCAATGCCTTCCTAGATCCAACAAGAAATTGTAATTGAAATTCAAAGAAAGTGGATGAAGAGCAATTAACAGAAATTGAAATCCAATCAAGCAGTAAATAAAGCAGTGAGATCCAAGGTTGAGATTGAAACAGAATTTCTTCAATTCTCTAACCCAAAATCCAAGACAATTGTAATTGAAATTGAAAGCAATAAAACTGAGAGGAAGAGAAGTGAATTCTCCTTCCCCAAGACAAAGAAATTAAAGATCACTCAATATCAAAAGCTCTCCGAAAACTATTATGAAAATTTCCCAAAAGAAAGCTCCTCGAAGAACTTGAATTCTATCCTATTTATACACTTTCTTCAAATGATCTTCAAGCCTTGAGTTGGGCCTTTGCTCTTGGTGGAATTAGGTTGAAAGAGGCCTTGGTTGATTGCTCTTGAAGTTTGGAGAAGAACCAAAGTGAACCAATTGAACCGGTTTGGAGTTTTGCAAAAGTTGGACCAAAAGTTTGAGCAAAAGTTAGGGGGCTAACTTTTGCCCAAACTTTTCATATCAGCAGCTATATCCATCTGATACCAACGTTGGTGCCAAAGTTAGGGTCTAACTTTGGCCCTAACGTTGGCCTTACCTTGTGCACTTGTGGCGCCAACGTTAGCCACCAAGTTAGGGGGCTAACATTGGCGCAAACTTTTGCTCCTCCCCTTGTGATTTTCATGTGCCAACGTTAGCCACCAAGTTAGGGGGCTAACGTTGGCACAAACTTTTGGTGCCCAGGGAGGTTTTCTTCATGCCAACGTTAGCCTCAAAGTTAGGGGGCTAACGTTGGCGCAAACTTTTGGTGCCCAGGGAGGTTTTCTTCATGCCAACGTTAGCCTCAAAGTTAGGGGGCTAACGTTGGCGCAAACTTTTGGTGCCCAGGGGTGATTTTCATCATGCCAACGTTAGCCTCCAAGTTAGGGGCTAACGTTGGGGCTAACTTTTCACCCAAAAGTTTGTGCAAAAGTTTGAGGCTAACTTTAGGTCCAGCTTTTTGCTTCCTGGTTCAATTTCACTTATTCCATTGTCTTCTCTTTACTCCTAGCTGTTCCTTCTTGCTTCAACCTTTCTCCAAGCTTTCCTCACCTATCATTAATCAACCAAACACATCAAAGCTATGCTTAAAATCATGAGATATTCATTCTTTCATAATATGTGACAATTATAGTATAAAACCTCATGAAATAGCATGAATTCATACATGGTTGATTAAATCAAAGGAAACATGAAAATCTAGCTAATTGGCTTGCTTGTAGCTCAAGAAAGTGCATAATTCTAATGAAAACAAAAGAAAAAGACTAGTTAAAATAGACTAAGATGACTTGTCATCACCTCCCTACACCCTGAAAGCAGCACAGAACACGATTCTTTTTATTTAATAAATTTTCTTTAATTTTTTGTTACTTTTTTAATTGTTTTAATAATTTTATTTAATTAAATTTTGATTGAAATCTTTGCCTTAATCTCTTATTAGAAGACCCCAACCGATCATCTTGAGCTAGATCTAATCATGTGACTTTTTGATTTGAAGATGGTTAATCAACTACTTTGGACAATCTTCAACTTTAGCCATTATAAATTTATCCAGACCATACACACAGCATTAGACCAAAGTCTTGCGTGCACTAATTTTGTTAATGATGATGAAGATGATGTATTTGAAATATTGTTGGCGAGCTGGCGGCCAGCTCGCCCGAGGAAGAAAATCAATTACATCTCATTTAGCTAGTGGGTCGAGGTGGGGTAGTTTGACACCCCATTCAGAAAACAAATAAGAGAGAAAAAATATACAATTTTTCTATAATATAACAGTAGCAAAAAGATCATGAATAAATAAGGGATAAATTTAGAAAAAAAAAACTAGTTATTGGTATTTTATACTCTAAATTAGTTTTATTTTATTTTATTTTATTTTTTATTTTTATTTAAATTTTAAATGTTTTTATTATTTTTAGTTTTGATTTTTTTAATGTTTAATTGTTGATTAATATTGGGTTCTAATATTTTTTTCTGAGTTTAATATAAGATAATTAACATTATTTAACAATATTAATTATTGGTAGACACCCCAACAATAAATTTTTTAGTTTAACTAGAAAGCTAATTATTTTTAATTAATATTAACTATTTTTTATCGTAAATTTAAGTTTTAAATCTTGAGTCTTAAATTCTAAATCGTAAATCTTAAATTCTATTTTTTTAAACTTTAATCCTAAATCCAAAATACTCTAAAAAATGAGATTACAAAAGTAAATTTATAATATAAAAAAATATTTAATAATGAAAATCTATTTTTTATATTTATTCTAAAATCTTATCATGTTTATTCTACACAGAGGATAATGGTAAAAAATTCATAATTTGTAGTGCATAAAAGAAAAGTGTAGCCATAGAAAGAAACATCTTTCAGTCAAGAGAAGTGGCGGTGTGCAAACATTTCAAAGCAAGATTTTAGAGGCTTATAATAAAAGTAGTCAACATTAATAAATTAGCCGATCAATAAAAGTCATAAAGCCATCACAATATTAAGAGTAAAGGACAAATAGGTCCCTGACCTTTTTTTTCGCGGATATTTTCGTCCTCAAGGAAAGGAAAATACCTTCATGTCCCTGACCCCTTTAAAATGTGGACATTTTAAACCTTCTATTGAATTCAGGCCGTTGGATCAGACGGAAAACTCTGACCTGGTAAAGGTGGCACTGACATGGCTTTTACGGAGTCCACGTGGCAGTGAGCTTTTGGAAACAGGACATATAAGTCCCCAGAAATGAAAACGACGCCGTTTCGTTACCTCCCCTCCAAACACAGTTTAATCCCCGTATACAATACCCAGAAGACCCATACTTGAGTGAGAGAATTATAGAAAACCCTAAACCAAAGACGATCAAACTCCTTCGTCTCTGTTTCTCCCTTCAAAAATTACAACACGTAGAAGAGCAATCGGTGCGGGGTTAGAGTTGGTGCCAGAAGCTGAGAAGAAGCTTGCGTTGAGGTCGTGGTTGCTGTCTTCATCAGAAGGTAAGATTGCGATGCTTAGCTATGAAGGCACTGTGTGTGCATGTTTACAGTGTGGGATAGAATATGAAAAAGGGGTGTATAGCGTCCTATGTAGGATTAGGGGGAGGGATTGTGTTAGGGCAATGTGGTTTCATTCATATTTTGTGTTTATGTGTTTTTTATTTTAATCCTAGTTGTGCACGGGTTAATTTCAGATGGTTGATGTTTTTGTGGTGCCGGTTATTCACCATGGAGGGAACTTTGTCAGAGAAAGTGATGTAAAAAAATGGTTTATCAGAATGAAAAGGAAGAGAAGTTCCCTGAGATAGACCTGGACTTTGTTAATTTCAGAGACCTTATGACATTGTTTAAGGGCTTGGGATACCAGTCATACAAGGTAGTATACTGGTATGATCCAACAAGCACTGACATTGAATCTGGAATGAACATATTGACTGGGGATGCAGGGATCAATGCAATGTGAGAGGACTTAATGAAGAACCCAGGGCTAAGTGAGTTTCATATATACTTTGACCACCCTGTTGATCATCCGGAGGTTCTTGAGGATGCTGTTCAGGACAGAGATACTGCAGGGAAGGTTGATGAAACTACAGAGGAACTGAATGCATCCTCTTCATCTGATGACGGGTACGAGAGCATAGAGGACGTGTTGTACAAACCTCCACTGGCTGGAATTGAGGGTGACAGTACTAAAACTGACAGCAATGGTGGGATTACTGCTGGCAAGAGAAAAAGATATGTGAAGGGTAAAAAGAAGGTAGTTGATGAGCGGATAATTTATACCCTTTTTGGCATTGTTTTTACATAGTTTTTAGTATGTTTTAGTTACTTTTTATTATATTTTTATTAGTTTTTATGAAAAAATCACATTTCTAGACTTTACTATGAGTTTGTGTGTTTTTCTGTGATTTCAGGTATTTTCTGGCTAAAATTGAGGGACCTGAGCAAAAATCTGATCTAGAGGCTGAAAAAGGACTGTAGATGCTGTTGAATTCTGACCCTCCTACACTCAAAGCGGATTTTCTGGAGTTACAGAAGCCCAATTGGCGCGCTCTCAGTTGCGTTTGAAATTAGACATCTTGGGTTTTCCAGCAATATATAATAGTCTATACTTTGCCCGAGATTTGATGGCCCAAACTGGCCTCTAAAGCCAGCCAAAAACCTTCTGGCGTAAAACGCCCAAACTGGCACCAAAATTGGAGTTAAACGCCCAAACTGGCACCCAAGCTGGCGTTTAACTCCAAGAACAGCCTATGCACGAAAAAGCTTCAATGCTCAGCCCAAGCACACACCAAGTGGGCCCCGAAAGTAGATTTCTGCACTATCTGCACTTAGTTACTCATTTTCTGTAAACCTAAGTTACTAGTTTAGTATAAATAGCACTTTTTACTATTGTATTTGGATCTTTGGGATCCAGTTCTCATACTTTGGAGCTGAGACCATTGTTCACATTTTGGGGGCGGGCCATTTGGCCATGCCTAGACTATTTTCACTTATGTATTTTCTACGATGGAGTTTCTACACCCCATAGATTAAGGTGTGGAGCTCTGCTGTTCTTCATGAATTAATGCAATTACTACTATTTTTCTATTCATTCACGCTTGATTCTATTCTAAGATACTCACTCGTACTTCAATTTGGAGAATGATATGATCTGTGACACTCATCATTATTCTCAATTCTATGAACGCGTGCCTGACAACCGCTTCCGTTCTATCTGAGCTCAACGTAGTCATTGGGTGACAGCTTGAGTGCGTATCTCTTGGGTCTCTAATACACGGACCGAGTTCGTGAGATTAGTATCTTCGTGGTAGAGGCTAGAACTAATTGGCAGCATTCCTGGGATCCGAAAAGTCTAAACCTTGTCTGTGGTATTCTGAATAGGATCTGGGAAGGGATGACTGTGACGAGCTTCAAACCAACGAATGTTGGGCGCAGTGACAATGTGCAAAAGGATCAATGGATTCTATTCCGACACTAGCGGAAACCGACAGATGATTAGCCATGCGTAGCTGTGCCTGGTATTTTTCATCCAAGACGAGAAATTCGACAGTTGATTAGCCGTGCAGAAACCGTAGAGGACCATTTTCACTGAAAGGATCCTACAGCTTGCCATGGAAGGGAGCACGCATGATTGGAAGAAGGCAATAGGAAAGCAGAGGTTCAGAAGCAACAAAGCATCTCCAAACGCTTATCTGAAATTCCCACCAATGAATCACATAGGTATCTTTATCTTATTTTATGTTTTATTTATCTTTTAATTATCAAAACCTCATAACCATTTGAATCCGCCTGACTGATATTTACAAGATGACCATAGCTTGCTTCAAGCCGACAATCTCCGTGGGATCGACCCTTACTCACGTAAGGTATTACTTGGACGACCCAGTACACTTGCTGGTTAGTTGTGCGGAGTTGTGAAAAGTGTGAATCACGATTTCCCACACCAAGTTTTTGGTGCCGTTGCCGGGGATTGTTCGAGTTTGGACAACTGACGGTTCATCTTGTTTCTTAGATTAGGTAATTTTATTTTATGTTTAACCTTTTTATTTTTATTTTCGAAAAAAAATAAATAAATATGTTCTTCAGAGTTTTTAAGAACGAATTCTAGAGTTTCATGAGATATGTTGAATCCTGGCTGGCTGTTAAGTCATGTCTAATCTGTTGGACCGATGTTTCCACTTATCTTTGCAAGAGCCTTTTGGTTTCCATCAATTTGGCTGTTATATGTAATGCTCTGCTAAAGCTTGGCTGGCCATTTGGCCATGTCTAATTCTTTTGGACTGAAGCTTTAGACTAGCATTGCACGAATCCTGGAATTCTTATTAAAAATTTTGAATTTCTTTATTCTCTTTTTCCAAATAACTTTCAAAAAATTACAAAAAAAATTAATAAATCATAAAAACCAAAAAATTTTTATGTTTCTTGTTTGAGTCTAGTGTCAAATTTTAAGTTTGGTGTCAATTGCATGTTTTTAATTTTTATTTAATTTTCAAAAATTCATCATGTGTTCTTCTTTGATCTTCAAATTGTTCTTGATGATTTTCCTTGTTTGATCTTTGATTTTTCTTGTTTTGTGTCTTTCCTTGGTGTCTTGCATGTGTTTCTTTTCTTAAAAATTTTCAAAAATATGTTCTGGGTGTTCATCTTGACATTCAAAGTGTTCTTGCATGCATTATTTGTTTTGATCTTAATTTCTTATGTCTTGTTACATTTTGTTATTTTTCTCTCTCCTCATTAAAAATTCAAAAAGAAAAAAAATATCTTTCCCTTATTCTTCTAATAAATTTCGAAATTTTGGGATTGACTTAGTCAAAAATTTTCAAAATTTGATTGTTTCTTGTTAGTCAAGTCAAAATTTCAATTTAAAAATCCTATCTTTTCAAATCTTTTTCAAAAATCAAATCTTTTTCATTTTTCTTTCCTGTTTTTCGAAAATTCTTCAAAATAACTTTTCAAAATCTTTTTCTTATTTTTATTTTATAATTTTCGAAATTAATGCTAACAATTAATGTTTGCATTCAAAAAATTTTTAAGTTGTTACTTGCCTATTAAGAAAGGATCAATCTTTAAATTCTAGAATCATATCTTTTAGTTTCTTGTTAGTCAAGTAATCAACTTTAATTTCAAAAATCAAAACTTTTTAATTTCCTTTTCAAATCTTTTCCAAAATAGATTTCAATCATATCTTTTTCAAAACTTAATTTCAAATCTTTTTCTAACTTCTTATCTTTTTGAAATTGATTTTCAAATCGTTTTCAATTAACTACTTGACTTTTTGTTTTAATTTTAAAAGTTTACTATTTCTTATCTTTTTCAAAACCACCTAACTACTTTTCTCTCTCTAATTTTCGAAAATCACTAACTATTTTTTCAAAATTCTTTTTAATTAACTAATTATTTTAAATTTTAATTTAATTTTATTTCTTTTAATAAATTTGAATTCTAACTAATAATTAAAATAAAAACAAAAATATTTTTCTTTTCTTTTAAATTAAAATTTGAATACTCTCTCTCTCTCTCTCTCATCTCTTTCTATTTATTTTATTTATTTACTAACACTATTCTTCTTAAAATTCGAACCCTCCCCCTCTCTCTGTGTTCGAATTCTTATTCTTCTCCCTTCTTCATTTTATTCTTCTCTTCTTCTACTCATATAAAGGAATCTCTATACTGTGACATAGAGGATTCCTCTTCTTTTCTGTTCTCTTCTTTTTCATATGAGCAGGAACAAGGATAAGAACATTCTTGTTGAAGCTGATCCTGAACCTGAAAGGACTCTGAAGAGGAAGCTAAGAGAAGCTAAAGCACAACACTCTAGACAGGTGATGACAAGTCATCTTAGCCTATTTTAACTAGTCTTTTTCTTTTGTTTTCATTAGAATTATGCACTTTCTTGAACCATAAGCAAGCTAATTGGGTAGATTTTCATGTTTCCTTTGATTTAATCAACCATGTATGAATTCATGCTATTTCATGAGGTTTTATACTATAATTGTCACATATTATGAAAGAATGAATATCTCATGATTTTAAGCATAGCTTTGATGTGTTTGGTTGATTAATGATAGGTGAAGAAAGCTTAGAGAAAGGTTGAAGCAAGAAGGAATAGCTAGGAGTAAAGAGAAGACAATGGAATAAGTGAAATTGAACCAGGAAGCAAAAAGCTGGACCTAAAGTTAGCATCAAACTTTTGCACAAACTTTTGGTTGAAAAGTTAGCCCCAACGTTAGCCCCCTAACTTTGAGGCTAACGTTGGCATGAAGAAAACCTCCCTGGGCACCAAAAGTTTGCGCCAACGTTAGCCCCCTAACTTTGAGGCTAACATTGGCATGAAGAAAACCTCCCTGGGCACCAAAAGTTTGCGCCAACGTTAGCCCCCTAACTTTGAGGCTAACGTTGGCATGAAGAAAACCTCCCTGGGCACCAAAAGTTTGCGCCAACGTTAGCCCCCTAACTTGGTGGCTAACGTTGGCACATGAAAATCACAAGGGGAGGAGCAAAAGTTTGCGCCAACGTTAGCCCCTAACTTGGTGGCTAACGTTGGCGCCACAAGTGCACAAGGTAAGGCCAACGTTAGGGCCAAAGTTAAATTCTGCAAATCCAATCCCCAATTCCCTTTTCAATTCCAGCCGTTTACATTTCTTGCACTTTAAGATTCCGCTATTTACATTTCTTGCATTCGAAGTTTCTGCTATTTAATTTCGTGTTCTTTAAGATTCAGCATTTTAATTCCCTGTTCTCTTTACTTCCATGAAATTTAATTTCTGCAAATCACAAAACACTCAACCAAATCTTGATTCGCTTGACTAAATTAACCACTAAGCTAAAATTGCTCAATCCTTCAATCCCTGTGGGATCGACCTCACTCCCGTGAGTTTTTATTACTTGATACGACCCGGTACACTTGCCGGTTAGATTTGTGTGTTTTGGAGGAAATTTATTTTTCACCAAAATACTCATCAAGTTTTTGGCGCCGTTGCCGGGGAATTGATTAGATTGACAATGATTAAGTGAGGTGGTGATCTAGATCAAGAACTTTCTCTTTAATTTTGATTAACCCACTAACTATTTGATTTTTTGCTTAAACTAACTAACACTTCAATCTAGCAGTAGATTGAAGTGTCACTGGTTTTGTGCATTTCTCATGCTCTGCTTGTATGTCAGGTACAAGAAGAACCATACCCAATTTTCATGAACAAGACGAAAGAACTCTCAGGAGGATAAGAAGAGCTGAAAGAGGGAAAAATATTGTTGGAGAAGAGGAATCAAACGAAGAATTCCAAGAGATGGAGGAACATTCAACCAATCCACCAGGTGGAGCAGGCAACAACAATGACAACCCACCCCAGAGGAGAGTTTTGGCGTCCTATACCTTTGCAAATCCTAGACATTGTGGGAGCAGCATCTTGGCTCCAAATGTCAATGCTAACAATTTTGAACTCAAGCCACAACTCATCACTTTGGTTCAGAACAATTGCTCTTTTGGTGGAGGACCACTTGAAGACCCACACCAACACTTATCCACTTTCTTGAGGATATGCAACACTGTCAAAACTAATGGTGTGCCTCCTGACAGTTACAAGCTGATGCTATTCCCATTTTCTCTCAGGGACAAGGCCACTCAATGGTTGGAATCTTTTCCAAGGGACAGCATCAACAACTGGGATGATTTGCTAACCAAGTTTCTCGCCAAGTTTTACCCACCTCAGAGGATTATAAGGTTGAAGGCTGAGGTACAAACATTTACACAAATGGAGGCTGAACCCATCTATGAGGCATGGGAGAGGTACAAGGCTCTAATCAGGAAATGTCCCCCTGCCATGTTTAATGAGTGGGAGAAGCTGCAGAACTTCTATGAAGGCTTAACACTGAAATCCCAGGAAGCTTTGGATCATTCAGCTGGAGGTTCCTTGCAACTCATGAAAACTGCAGAGGAGGCTCAAGAACTCATTGATATGGTGGCCAACAACCAATATTTCTTTGCTCATCAAAGAAGCCGCCAACCATCACAAAGCAGAGGAGTAATGGAACTAGAAGGA
This sequence comes from Arachis hypogaea, assembly GCF_003086295.3. Taxonomy (NCBI): domain Eukaryota; kingdom Viridiplantae; phylum Streptophyta; class Magnoliopsida; order Fabales; family Fabaceae; genus Arachis; species Arachis hypogaea. Next base: position 51,298,939 of record NC_092054.1, read on the forward strand.
GTGGATTCAATCCTGGCTCAAAACAAATTAATGCAGCAGCAAATTCAACAACAATTTGAGCAAATGACCAAGAAGATTGATGGCCTCCAAGTTGCAGCAGTTAACACTAGCCAACCATCAGTCACATGGGGGCAAAATGAAGAAATCCAAGAGGAGCAACAGCAGGAACAAGTCCAGTACATGCATTCAAATCCAAATGAATTCTATGGTGATACCTACAACCCCTCATGGAAAAATCACCCCAACCTCAGATGGGAAGACACTCACAACTAAAACCAACACCCATGGCAGAGGAATTCAAATCAAAACAACCCAAGAAATAACCAAAACTACAACCATCAGCAGACTAACCAAAACACATACAGAAAACCTCAAAACAACTACCCTAATCTCAACCAGTACCAATCCAATAACCAACCCACCAACCAAAATGCCTATCATCCACCACCCACATCTCACAACCCACCACAAGCACCACCTGAACCTCAAAGACTCACCAACTTAGAGACCTTGATAGAAAAAATGATGAAACACCAAGAAATAACAAACAAAAACCATGAAGCATCATTAAAGAGCCTAGAGAGGCAGATTGGGCAACTCTCCAAGCAAGTATCTGTTGAGAGATCTTCAAACTCACTGCCCAGTGACACAATCCCAAATCCCAAGGAGGAATGCAAGGCAATACAATTAAGGAGCGGGAGAACATTGATAAGCAACAATGACACTACACAGAAGCAAGCAGAGAGCGTCAAAGAACCAACAGAGGATGAGAAGCAAGCAAAGGACGATGAAGCTAAGGAGCAAGTTGTGATGCCAAACAAAAGCACTGAGAAACTTAAAGAGAAGGACAACCAGCTACATAGCTCAAAGAAAGTAATCCAGGGACAGCAGCAAATAGGAAAGAGCATCACACCTCCACTGCCATATCCCCAGAGGTTTAACAAAGAGGTTAAAGACCAGCATTTTCACAAATTCCTTGAGATTTTTAAGAAGCTGGAAATCAATATCCCCTTGGCTGAAGCACTTGAGCAAATGCCCCTGTATGCCAAATTCTTGAAGGAGCTTGTCAACAAGAAAAGAAGCTGGGATGAGAAAGAAACCATAATGATTACTGAGGAATGCAGGGCCTTGATTCAAAAGGGGCTTCCTCCCAAGCTTGAGGACCCAGGGAGCTTCCTGTTGCCTTGCACCATTAGGGAATTGACCATCACTAAAGCAATGTGCGATCTTGGAGCAAGTATTAACTTAATACCATCCTCCTTGGTGAAAAAGCTGCATATAGAGGAGGTCAAACCAGTACAAATGTCTCTGGAGCTGGTAGACAAGTCAATGGTATACCCCAGGAGTGTAATTGAAAATCTTTTGGTCAAGGTGGACAGTTTTATATACCCTGCTGATTTTGTGGTTCTAGAATCAAACGATGATGATGGTGACTCTGTTATACTGGGAAGGCCATTCTTGGCCACTGCTAGAGCTATCATAGATGTAGAGGAAGGAGAATTAACTCTCAGGATGCATGACCAGAGTGTCACTCTAAAAGTATTACCAGAGGCACAATTTAGCAAGGAGAAGAAAGACTATATGAAAAATGACCAGGAAGGTCACAGCAACATCCCAATGCTAAGGATTGTGCAGACTGATGAAGAAACCCAAGAGGATATTAGAGTATTAGCCACTGAAAAGAGAGGCCCCCAAGCAAAGCCTACGGCCAGAAAAGAAAGATCAACAAAAGGAAAGATGAAACGCAGAAACAAAGCAAAAAGGGGTTGGAAGAATAGAAAGACTCCAACAGAGGGGCTTTCCAAAGGTGACAAAGTGCAACTGATATATCAACAGCTGGGGGCAACTCAACAAACTGAGGATTACTACACTGTCAGCAACATACTCTCATTAGAGCATGCTGAAATTGAACACCAGAGAACAAAGAAGAGGATCACGTCAGAGGAGACAAATTGAGGCCCTACAAGCACCAACCACCATAAAAGAAAGCCTCAATGTCAAGCTAATGACAATAAAAGAGCGCTCCATGGGAGGCAACCCATGCTTTAAGATTCATGTCATTTTAAATTCAATAAGTTATGAGCAATTGAGCATGAATTCTTTTCTCTTTTCATGAACATGTCCATTGACTGCATGCACTATTTTGAAACATATGCTAAGTTTGGTGTGCCTTCAAGCACACTAAACCAATGTTACAAATAATTCCATTTTGCATGTTTGGAGTATCTTGACAAAGCATATGGCCAAACACTAAGTTTGGTGTCCACATAGCTTCATGAAAAGTAGAAACTCATGCATCAATAATCATACAATTGTTGTTTTCCAAAATTTTATAAATGGAAAAATTCTTTTCCGGTAATGAAGGCATTAATTGTGATGTACCCTTTGACAAGAAACAAGTTTGGTGTTCATCAAACCTTGATGCACCGATTTAGGGATACAATTGATCCTTCATGAAAAAAAAAGGGGAGAAAAAGAAAGTATGATGAAAACAATTCTTATGAACATTTAACATTTGAATCTCACTAATTGGAGGAAGATACTCATTTTCTTTATACATGACCAAATATTAAGTTTGGTGTCCTCAAAGGAGAGTGTCACGGTTTAAATGATATAAGAATTGATGGTTCACATAGTATTAATAAAAAGAACACCCTTGCTACGGTTGGATAAAACTAATGTATGTTGTCTTGTTGTGGTGACTAGGAGGTCAAAGAATCTTCAAAGAAAAAGACAAGACAAAGGAAAGCATAGCATGAGGACAAAATCCCATCACATGCCTCGAAAAAGAAATCTGCCACTCCTTGAGAATGATCACGGCAAAGGCAAGGGAAGGAGCAAACTTTGTCTTCATTTATCCTTACATGCATACCTTTGATCTCCATAAGTCTAATTGCATCCCAGCCCTTCATTGCTCATTTAAAAGCATACCACCTTCAAGCCATGCACATGACCGAATCACTCCAACCTTGGAAACTTCACTCCCTTCATCACTCCTCAACATAACAAGCTCTGTGCAACATTTCTCTTACTTTAAACTCCAACCATTTAAACTTCTCTTCATCATTTCTTGTCATAGGAAGTTCGGTCTCAATTTCCTCTTGCTCCAAACACACATCAAACTCTCCAACATTCTTCACACTCCTTCTAACCTCACAAGACTCAACCAACCAAGTGATCATGACCTCCTCCTCAAGAACCAAACGAAGAAAAGGGAAAGATTCCATGGTGGAGGAAGACACACATGAATATGACCAACGGAGATTCAAGTCTTGGTTTCATCAAATGCAAATTCAATGGATGAACGAGAAAAGAATCTATCCTAAAATTCCATTCTTGTTGCCGGATGATGGATGTCAAGAAATGAAGGACAAAATTCGAAAGAGGAGGTGGGAGGAACTTGCATCACCAGCCATCCGAATCAATGCCAATATCATAAGAGAGTTCTATGCAAATGTCCCAAGGCTTGACATGCGTGAGCCCCCAACGTACAAGAGCTATGTGCGGGGGTGGAAGTAGACTTTAGCCCGGATGCAATCAAGAAAGTCTTGAAACTAAAGTCAGTCCGCTTTAGTGAACCGGGATACCAACAAAGATTGAATGAGGATCAGGATTATGAGGAGATTGCGAGAGACATTTGTATGGAGAACTCAGAGTGGGAAGGAGATAACAAGAACAGATATAAGTACCTGAAGAGATGTAACCTCACCCCAGAAGCAAAAAGATGGTATGAGTTAATGAAAAGATCAATTCTGGGCACAGTGAACACCTCAGAAGTTAACAGGGAGAGAGCCGTGATGCTGCATTGCATCATTGTGGGAGGAGAGATAAGAGTTCATGAAATCCTTGCAAAAGACATTCAAAAGCTGGCTGAAAAGAATTCGGCCGGATCTTGGTTGTACTATCCGAGTACCATTTGGAGGTTATGTGCAAAGGCTAAAGTTCCAATGGAAGAGGAGAATCCAATGTGGTTAAGCCAAGGCATGCCCATAACCATTGAATGAATGATGATGCCCCTTGAAGCACATCAAGGCCGAAGACCACATGAAAGAAGGGAAAGAGAAGAACCAATGGAAGAAGATGAGCCACACATAGAAGAAGAGCCACAAGAGGAGGAGGAACAGCCACACTTTTTCCCACATGGTAATATGGATATGACTCAATTGCAAGAAGCAATAGGAAGATTGTCACAACAGTACACGAGAATCCAAGAAAGGCATGAGGAATACCATTCTCTGTACATGAAAAACCAACAAGCACAAGAAGAAAGGGAGCTTTCTTTTGGAATTTTCATAATAGTTTTCGGAGAGCTTTGGATATTGAGTGATCTTTAATTTCTTTGTCTTGGGGAAGGAGAATTCACTTCTCCTCCTCTCAGTTTTATTGCTTTCAATTTCAATTACAATTGTCTTGGATTTTGGGTTGGAGAATTGAAGAAATTCTGTTTCAATCTCAACCTTGGATCTCACTGCTTTATTTACTGCTTGATTGGATTTCAATTTCTGTTAATTGCTCTTCATCCACTTTCTTTGAATTTCAATTACAATTTCTTGTTGGATCTAGGAAGGCATTGAGATCTAGACTTGGTTTTCTAGTCTCTGGGTCCTGAGATCTAATTTCCCAATTTTACATTTTCTGTTTACTGTTTTCATGTTCATTTACTTTTCTGCTTCAAGATCCAATCTAACCCAAACCTTCTTCTACTTCTCTGCTTGATGCAATTTACTTTTCCTTGTTTAAATTCTGCAAATCCAATCCCCAATTCCCTTTTCAATTCCAGCCGTTTACATTTCTTGCACTTTAAGATTCCGCTATTTACATTTCTTGCATTCTAAGTTTCTGCTATTTAATTTCGTGTTCTTTAAGATTCAGCATTTTAATTCCCTGTTCTCTTTACTTCCATGAAATTTAATTTCTGCAAATCACAAAACACTCAACCAAATCTTGATTCGCTTGACTAAATTAACCACTAAGCTAAAATTGCTCAATCCTTCAATCCCTGTGGGATCGACCTCACTCCCGTGAGTTTTTATTACTTGATACGACCCGGTACACTTGCCGGTTAGATTTGTGTGTTTTGGAGGAAATTTATTTTTCACCAAAATACTCATCAAGTTTTTGGCGCCGTTGCCGGGGATTGATTAGATTGACAATGATTAAGTGAAGTGGTGATCTAAATCAAGCATTTTTTCTTTAATTTTCGACTGACCCACTAACTGTTTGAATTTTTGCCTGAGATGACTGAAACTTCGCTTTAGCAACCAAGTGAAGTTTTCCGGGAAATTTCTGGCTCTATGCAATGCTCCTGCTTACACAAGAGAAGCAATTTTTGGCCACTAATCTCCCAAGTCCATCAACTGTTTGATGCTTTGTGCCAGCTAACCTTCTGAATCACATTCTGAGCTTGAAAATATTCAATCATCACTTGAATTTTTGTGACTGTGCAGATCATGGAGGGGAACTCAACAAATTCTAGCATTCATGAGAGTAATATCCTCACCTTGGATGATAATGTAACCCATAGTTCGAAGCAACTATCCATAGCCATGAATGATGTTGCCCAATGGTTTGAAGCTTTTCCACAAGGAAGCATTATCGGATGGGAAGAACTGGTGAATGGGCTCCTAGTCAAATTGAACCCATCACAAAGAATTGTTAAGTCAGAGGCAGAAGTGCATCCATTCACACAAGAGAAAGAAATTGAAGGTGCTAGTGCAGTAATAAGCCAAAACAAGCAGATACATCAGCAGACTCTACAACAACTGGACACGATGGCTAGGAAAATCACTGAGTTGAGACATGCTGTAATACATACATACAACCTGACTCAAAGCTCATATGGGAGTAATCAAGCTGAACACAGTTTTGGGGTCATTAACCATGAGCAACAGAGTTATGAGCAACTACAATCTCCAAGCACTCACTCTAGCATGCTCCAACACAGGCCTCAGAATGATGTGTACAATCCACCTTGGAGAACTCATTCTAATGGGAGGGGGGTTGAGAACCAAAACCAAAAACCAAGGGACTTCAACTGCAACAATCCCAGCTTTAAAAACCAACTTAAAACACACCCCCACAACAACAATCACATACACTTCCAACCCCGTCCTACCTCACCATTCGTTCAAAATGACCTTCGTCAACCACCACAATTGACACAGCCACAACCACTTCCAACCTTTCAAAGAATCTATATTCTAGAAATGCTGATGGAGAGGTCCATAAAAATTCAAGAAATGATGGTAATAGAGCGGGAAGAAATAAAGAAACATCAAGAGATGATAAGCAAGAACCAGGAGGCTTCACTCAGAAGACTTGAAAGGCAGATGGAACAACTGGTTCAAAACCTTGCTGAATTGAGTGAGAAGGAGGGGACTCTGAACCCAAAAAGCCATGAAAAGGATGCTGTGTTGAAAGAGAAGGGAGTCATGGAGGAAAGTAAGAGGGCTATGGAAAGAGAAACAGAGGGAAGGAAGCCCATAGCAGCAGGAGGAAACCTAAGGCAACAGAAGCCTCAACTTCCATGAGCACAGAGTGAAGGATGTCAAGCTAGTGACAATAAAAGAGCGCTTGTTGGGAGGCAACCCAACCGGAGGTAACTATCTTTTCATATCTATTTCAATAAAAGGTTAATTAGTTCTATCTATAATGCAAGAAGCTAAGTTTGGTGTTGCACACCAAAACAATCTAAAGGAGAATGCAGGATTCTAAGTTTGGTGTTTCACCAAAATCCCATTATAAAACACATTCTCACTCTCTGCATAATGCTGGTTTCAAGCATGTTGGATGAACTAGTTAACTATTCTGCTGTTTCCTAGTTTTCAGTTTTATTGCTTTTGAAAAAGAAGAAGAAAAGAAAAAAAGTTATTACACATGGTTAATTTGATGCATGAAACCCATTGGCAAGGTACTAAGTTTGGTGTTCTCACACCAAAGTAAGTTCAAAAGCCCATTAATAAATCAGCCAGACTAACCATTGTTTCCAAGTGCTTGGGGAACAAGCAACTTTCAATATCATTACAGAATGTCATACAAGCTTTTGGAGGTTTTGAACATCATCAAAAAGGAGAAAGATGAACATGAAGGTCAGCAACAATGATGATGAGAAAAAGGAAAGCAATTGAACTCCAACAGGTTGTATTGTTAAGTGATTATTCTACATCAAATATTGCTGTGATTGAAAGTTGGATTGTATCCTTAATTGCCCTGCCTGCCTGCATAGCATAGTTTTTTTTCTTATAATTCAATAAGCAAGATGTCTGATCAATCACAACATTCTTATCTTCAAAACTTGTTTGCACTCAATTTTCAAGAAATACATCACATGAAAGTTCTTTGAGAAGAAGGATTGAGGAATAAATCAAATTTGAGGCAAGCAAAAGATTAGGAGAAGTGGTGGTTCTAGTTGTATGATTTTGTATTGAGGTTGCATGCTTGTGAAAACTTGCATGGGAGCTCATAGGCAGGACATGAAGTCCAAAGAAGTATTGTGGAGATTCTCAAAAATCTATTGATCCAAGAAGCAGCAAACAAAACAAAAGAAAGAAAATACAAAAACAAAAAGAATATGGCCCAAGGCTCTGAGCATCAATTACTAGGCAGAAAAAGAAAAAAAAGAAACAAAACTCAAAGAGTTGTTAGCCTAGTAAATGCTTGTGGTTGAGTTGTGTCAAAGAAAGAGGCTTGAGCAAGTAAATCCTTAGGGGTGCTTTAACACCTAATACCTTAAAACCAACTGGTTTAGGAGTATTGATTGAAAGTTTATCTAAAGAGCCGCTTTGAGACATGATACTTAGAGTCGAGGCCAAAGCACAGAAACTATAAGCTGCTTCAAAGTGATTACATATAAAAAGATCTCGACGATACCGTTTGGATGAAAATCCTAAGACCTAAGACTCCCAATATGTGAGGACTAGTGAGCACTGAAGCCCTTGCATGAGCACATGATTTAGAGTTCACCCCACTGACACTTGATCACTTCACTCACAGGACTCTACAAGTTATTCTTCAATCCATCTTAATTGAAAGAACCTTGGAGCATAAATTTATTTCTTGCTTGAGGACAAGCAAGCTTTAAGTTTGGTGTTGTGATGACAAGTCATCTTAGCCTATTTTAACTAGTCTTTTTCTTTTGTTTTCATTAGAATTATGCACTTTCTTGAACCATAAGCAAGCTAATTGGGTAGATTTTCATGTTTCCTTTGATTTAATCAACCATGTATGAATTCATGCTATTTCATGAGATTTTATACTATAATTGTCACATATTATGAAAGAATGAATATCTCATGATTTTAAGCATAGCTTTGATGTGTTTGGTTGATTAATGATAGGTGAAGAAAGCTTAGAGAAAGGTTGAAGCGAGAAGGAATAGCTAGGAGTAAAGAGAAGACAATGGAATAAGTGAAATTGAACCAGGAAGCAAAAAGCTGGACCTAAAGTTAGCATCAAACTTTTGCACAAACTTTTGGTTGAAAAGTTAGCCCCCTAACTTTGAGGCTAACGTTGGCATGAAGAAAACCTCCCTGGGCACCAAAAGTTTGCGCCAACGTTAGCCCCCTAACTTTGAGGCTAACGTTGGCATGAAGAAAACCTCCCTGGGCACCAAAAGTTTGCGCCAACGTTAGCCCCCTAACTTGGTGGCTAACGTTGGCACATGAAAATCACAAGGGGAGGAGCAAAAGTTTGCGCCAACGTTAGCCCCTAACTTGGTGGCTAACGTTGGCGCCACAAGTGCACAAGGTAAGGCCAACGTTAGGGCCAAAGTTAGACCCCTAACTTTGGCACCAACGTTGGTATCAGATGGATATAGCTGCTGATATGAAAAGTTTGGGCAAAAGTTAGCCCCCTAACTTTTGCTCAAACTTTTGGTCCAACTTTTGCAAAACTCCAACCCGGTTCAATTGGTTCACTTTGGTTCTTCTCCAAACTTCAAGAGCAATCAACCAAGGCCTCTTTCAACCCAATTCCACCAAGAGCAAAGGCCCAACTCAAAGCTTGAAGATCATTTGAAGAAAGTGTATAAATAGGATAGAGTTTAAGTTCTTCGGAAAGCTTTCTTTTGGGAAATTTTCATAATAGTTTTCGGAGAGCTTTTGATATTGAGTGATCTTTAATTTCTTTGTCTTGGAGAAGGAGAATTCACTTCTCTTCCTCTCAGTTTTATTGCTTTCAACTTCAATTACAATTGTCTTGGATTTTGGGTTGGAGAATTGAAGAGATTCTGTTTCAATCTCAACATTGGATCTCACTGCTTTATTTACTGCTTGATTGGATTTCAATTTCTGTTAATTGCTCTTCATCCACTTTCTTTGAATTTCAATTACAATTTCTTATTGGATCTAGGAAAGCATTGAGATCTAGACTTGGTTTTCTAGTCTCTGGGTCCTGAGATCTAATTTCCCAATTTTACATTTTCTGTTTACTGTTTTCATGTTCATTTACTTTTCTGCTTCAAGATCCAATCTAACCCAAACCTTCTTCTACTTCTCTGCTTGATGCAATTTACTTTTCCTTGTTTAAATTCTGCAAATCCAATCCCCAATTCCCTTTTCAATTCCAGCCGTTTACATTTCTTGCACTTTAAGATTCCGCTATTTACATTTCTTGCATTCTAAGTTTCTGCTATTTAATTTCGTGTTCTTTAAGATTCAGCATTTTAATTCCCTGTTCTCTTTACTTCCATGAAATTTAATTTCTGCAAATCACAAAACACTCAACCAAATCTTGATTCGCTTGACTAAATTAACCACTAAGCTAAAATTGCTCAATCCTTCAATCCCTGTGGGATCGACCTCACTCCCGTGAGTTTTTATTACTTGATACGACCCGGTACACTTGCCGGTTAGATTTGTGTGTTTTGGAGGAAATTTATTTTTCACCAAAATACTCATCAACAGGACCTAACAGAAATTTTCGAAAAAGAAGAAGACATGGTAGCCGAAAATAACAACAATGGTGGAGATGCAAGGAAGATGCTTGGTGACTTTACTGCACCAACTTCTGACTTCTATGGAAGAAGCATCTCAATTCCTGCAATTGGAGCAAACAACTTTGAGCTTAAGGCTCAATTAGTTTCTCTAATGCAACAGAATTGCAAGTTTCATGGACTTTCATTAGAAGATCCTCATCAGTTCTTAGCTGAATTCTTGCAAATCTGTGACACTGTTAAGACCAATGGGGATAATCTTGAGGTCTACAGACTTATGCTTTTCCCCTTTGCTGTAAGAGACAGAGCTAGAATATGGTTGCACTCACAACCTAAAGAAAGCCTGAACTCTTGGGAAAATTTGGTCAATGCTTTCTTGGCCAAATTTTTTCCACCTCAAAAGTTGAGCAAGGTTAGAGTGGAAGTCCAAACCTTCAGACAGAAGGAAGGTGAATCCCTCTATGAAGCTTGGGAAAGATACAAGCAATTGATCAGAAGGTGTCCTTCTAACATGCTTTCAGAATGGAGCATCTTATGTATATTCTATGATGGTCTGTCTGAATTGTCCAAGATGTTATTGGACCACTCTGCTGGTGGATCTCTTCATCTGAAGAAGACGCCTGTAGAAGCCCAGGAACTCATTGAAATGGTTGCAAATAACCAGTTCATGTATACTTCTGAAATAAATCCTATGAATAATGGGGTGACTCAAAAGAAAGGAGTTCTTGAGATTGATACTCTGAATGCCATATTGGCTCAAAATAAAATATTGACTCAGTAAGTCAATATGATTTCTCAGAATCTGACTGGAATGCAAGCTGCATCCGGCAGTGCTAAAGAAGCCTCGTCTGAAGGAGAAGCTTATGACCCTGAGAATCCTGCAATGGAAGAGGTAAATTACATGGGAGAATTCTATGGAAACACCTATAATCCTTCATAGAGAAATCATCCAAATTTCTCATAGAAGGATCAATAGAAGCCTAATCAAGGCTTCAATAATAATAATGGTGGAAGAAATAGGTTTAGCAATAGCAAGCCTTTTCCATCTTCTTCTGAGCAACAGACAGAGAATTCTAAGCAGAGCCTCTCTGACTTAGCAACCAAAGTCTCTGAACTATCTAATACCACTCTCAGTTTCATAACTGAAACAAGGTCCTCCATTAGAAATTTGGAGGCACAGGTGGGTCAACTGAGTAAAAGAGTGGCTGAAACTCCACCTTGTACTCTCCTAAGCAATACAGAAGAGAATTCAAAAAGAGAGTGCAAGGCCATCAATATACCCAACATGGCCGAACCTGGAGAGAGTCAGAAGGCAGTGATTTCCAATTAGGAAGACCTCAATGGACATCCACTGACCACTAAGGAGTTCCCTATTGAGGAACCAAAGGAATCTGAGGCTCATATAGAGACCATAGAGATTCCACTGAACTTACTGTTGCCATTCATGAGCTCTGATGAGTATTCTTCCTCTGAAGAGGATGAAGATATTATTGAAGATCAAGTTGCTCAGTATCTAGGAGCAATCATGAAACTGAATGCCTTGGTTCAATAGAAATTACCTCAGAAGAAACCGGATCCCGAAAAGTTCTTAATACCATGCATTATAGGCACTATGACCTTTAAGAAGGCTCTGTGTGACCTTGGTTCAAGTATAAACCTCATACCACTCTCTGTAATGGAGAAACTAGGGATCTTTAAGGTACAAGCTGCAAAAATCTCACTAGAGATGGCAGACAATTCAAGGAAACAGGCTTATGAACTTGTAGAGGATGTCTTAGTGAAGGTTGAAGGCTTTTACATCCCTCCTGATTTTATAATCCTAGACACTGGAAAGGAAGAGGATGAATCCATCATCCTTGGAATACCCTTCCTAGCCACAGCAAGAGCTGTGATTGATGTGGACAGAGGAGAGTTAGTCCTTTGATTGAATGCGGACTACCTTGTGTTTAAGGCTGAAGGATCTTCTTCTGTAACCATAGAAAAAAAGCATGAAAAACTTCTCTTAGTACATTGTCAAACAGATCCCCCACACTCAACTTCTAAGTTTGGTGTTGGGAGGCCATCATTAAGCTCTGAGTCTATGTGAAGCTCTCTAAGAGCTCACTGTCAAGCTATTGACATTAAAGTAGCGCTTGTTGGGAGGCAACCCAATGTTATTTAATTATATTTATTTATATTCCATTGTCATTTTAGGTTTTCTTTAGGTTGATGATCATGTGAAGTCATAAAAACAACTACAGAATTAAAGCAAAATAAAAAACAGGATCAAAAACAGCACACCTTGGAGGACAGGCTTACTGGAGTTTAAACGCCAGTAAGGATAGCAGAATGGGCGTTTAACGCCCAGCCTGGCAGCATTCTGGGCGTTAAACGCCAGAATGGGCAGCACTCTGGGCGTTTAATGCCAGAAAAGGGTGTCTGGTATCTGGCTGGTGTTAAACGCCAGAAATGGCAGACAGACTGGCGTTTAACGCCAGAAAAGGGTGTTTGACTAGCGTTAAATGCCAGAAAGGGGTAGCAGACTGGCGTTTAACGCTAGGAAAGGTAGCAGAGCTGGCGTTTAATGCCAGAATTGGCACACTGAGGGCGTTTGAATGCCAGAATGGTGCAGGGAGCAGAATTCCTTGACACCTCAGGATCTGTGGACCCCACAGGATCCCCACCTACCCCACTCTTTTTCTCTCCTCTTTACACCTTTCCATAACACTCTTCCCCAAATACCCTTGACCAATCCCATCAATACCTCTTCCCCAAACACCATTCACCTATCAAATCCTATCCTCTTCCCCATATTCTCTTCACCACTCACATCCATCCATCATAAACCCCACCTACCTCACCATTCAAATTCAAAACATTTTCCTCCCAAACCCACCCCTTCATGACCGAATCCCCTCTCTCTCTCTTATCCTATAAATACCCCTCCTTACAACCTTCAAATTCACACTTCATACACACTTAACCCCTCTTGGCCAAAACCACTACTCCCCTCCATCTCCTCCATTTCTTCTTCTTCTACTCCTTTCTTTCTTCTTTTGCTCGAGGACGAGTAAAACTTCTAAGTTTGGTGTGGGAAAAGCTCTGTTTTTTATTTTTCCATAACCACTAAAGGCACCTAAGGCCGGAGAAACCTCTAGAAAGAGGAAAGGGAAGGCAATTACTTCCACCTCCGAGTCATGGGAGATGGAGAGATTCATCTCAAAGGTCCATCAAGACCACTTCTATGAAGTTGTGGCCAAGAAAAAGGTGATCTCCGAGGTCCCCTTCATGCTAAAAAAGAGTGAATATCCAGAGATCCGATGTGAGATTCGAAGAAGAGGTTGGGAAGCTCTCACCAACCCAATCCAACAAGTCAGAATCTTAATGGTTCAAGAGTTCTATGCCAATGCATGGATCAATAAGAACCATGATCAAAGTATGAACCCGAACCCAAAGAATTGGCTCACAATGGTTCGGGAGAATTACTTGGATTTCAGTCCGGAAAATGTGAGGTTGGCAATTAACTTGCCAATAATGAGAGGAGATCTTCATCCTTTCACTAGAAGGGTCAATTTTGATCAAAGGTTGGACCAAGTCCTCATGGACATCTGTGTGGAAGGAGCTCAATGGAAGAGAGACTCAAGAGGCAAGCCGGTTCAACTGAGAAGGCTTGACCTCAAACCTGTGGCTAGGGGATGGTTGGAGTTCATCCAACGCTCTATCATTCCTACTAGCAACCAGTCTAAAGTTACAATAGACCGGGCTATCATGATCCATAGTATCATGATTGGAGAGGAAGTAGAAGTTCATGAGATCATACCTCTAGAACTCTACAAGGTGGCGGACAAGCCCTCTACTTTGGCAAGGTTAGCCTTCCCTCATCTCATCTGTAACCTATGCAATTCAGCTGGAATTGTTATAGAGGAAGACATCCTCATTGAAGGAGACAAGCCTATCACTAAGAAAAGGATAGAGCAAACAAGAGAGCCCACTCATGGACCACAATAAAAGCATGAGGAAATTCCTCATCAAGAAATCCCTGAGATGCCTCAAGGGATGCACTTTCCTCCACACAACTACTGGGAGTAAATCAACACCTCCTTAGGAGAATTGAGTTCCAACATGGGGCAACTAAGGATGGAGCACCAAGAGCACTCTATTATCCTCAATGAAATCAGAGATGACCAAAGAGCCATGAGGGAGGAGCAACAAAGGCAAGGAAGAGACATAGAGGAGCTCAAGCACTCCATAAGATCTTCAAGAGGAAGAACTAGCCACCATCACTAAGGTGGACCCGTTCTTTAATTTCCTTGATCTTATTTTCCTGTTTTTCGAATTCTATACTATATGTCTTTATTACATGATCATTAGTGTCTAGTGTCTATGTCTTAAAGCTATGAATGTCCTATGAATCCTTCACCTTTCTTAAATGAAAAATGTTTTTAATTGCAAAAGAACAAGAAGTGCATGATTTTGAATTCTATCTTGAAATTAGTTTAACTATTTTGATGTGGTGGCAACACTTTTTGTTTTCTGAATGAATACTTGAACAGTGCATATTTTTAAATTTGTTGTTTATGAATGTTAAAATTATTGGCTCTTGAAAGAAAAATGAAAAAGGAGAAATGTTATTGATAATCTGAAAAATCATAAAATTAATTCTTGAAGCAAGAAAAAATAGTGAAATGCTTGCAGAAAAAAAAAGAAAAGAAAAAAATGGCGAAAAAAAAGAAAGAAAAATAAAAAGCAAGTAGAAAAAGCCAATAGCCCTTTAAACCAAAAGGCAAGGGTAAAAAGGATCCAAGGCTTTGAGCATTAATGGATAGATGGGCCCAAAGGAATAAAATCCTGGCCTAAGCGGCTAAACCAAGCTGTCCCTAACCATGTGCTTATGGCATGAAGGTGTCAAGTGAAAAACTTGAGACTGGGCAGTTAAAGTCTGGTCCAAAGCAAAAAGAGTGTGCTTAAGAGCTCTGGGCACCTCTAACTGGGGACTCTAGCAAAGCTGAGTCACAATCTGAAAAGGTTCACTTAGTTATGTGTCTGTAGCATTTATGTATCCAGTGGTAATACTGGAAAACAAAATGCTTAGGGTCACAGCCAAGACTCATAAAGTAGCTATGTTCAAGAATCAACATACTGAACCAAGAAAATCAATAACACTATCTGAATTCTAAGTTCCTATGGATGCCAATCATTCTGAAATTCAAAGGATAAAGTGTGATGCCAAAACTGTTTAGAACCAAAAAGGCTACTAGCCCCGCTCATCTAATTTTAACTAAGTTCATTGATAAGTTTGGAATACATTGTATATTCTCTTATTTTAATCCTATGTTGTTTTTAGTTGTTTGGGCACAAGCAACAATTTAAGCTTGGTGTTGTGATAAGCGGATAATTTATACCTTTTTTGGCATTGTTTTTACATAGTTTTTAGTATGTTTTAGTTACTTTTTATTATATTTTTATTAGTTTTTATGCAAAAATCACATTTCTAGACTTTACTATGAGTTTGTGTGTTTTTCTGTGATTTCAGGTATTTTCTGGCTGAAATTGAGGGACCTGAGCAAAAATATGATCCAGAGGCTGAAAAAGGACTGCAGATGCTGTTGGATTCTGACCCTCTTGCACTCGAAGTGGATTTTCTGGAGCCACAAAAGCCCAATTGGCGTGCTCTCAATTGCATTCAAAATTAGACATCTTGGGCTTTTCAGCAATATATAATAGTTCATACTTTGCCTGAGATTTGATAGCCCAAACTGGCGTCCAAAGCCAGCCAAAAACCTTCTGGCGTAAAACGCCCAAACTGGCACCAGAATTGGAGTTAAACGCCCAAACTGGCACCCAAGCTGGCGTTTAACTCCAAGAACAGCCTATGCACGAAAAAGCTTCAATGCTCAGCCCAAGTACACACCAAGTGGGCCCCGAAAGTGGATTTCTGTACTATCTGCACTTAGTTACTCATTTTCTGTAAACCTAAGTTACTAGTTTAGTATTTGGATCTTTGGGATCCAGTTCTCATACTTTGGAGCTGAGACCATTGCTCACGTTTTGGGGGTTGGCCATTCGGCCATGCCTAGACTATTTTCACTTATGTATTTTCTACGGTGGAGTTTCTACACCCCATAGATTAAGGTGTGGAGCTCTGCTGTTCTTCATGAATTAATGTAATTACTACTATTTTTCTATTCAATCACGCTAGATTCTATTCTAAGATACTCACTCGTACTTCAATCTAGAGAATGATATGATCCGTGACACTCATCATTATTCTCAATTCTATGAACGTGTGCCTGACAACCACTTCCGTTCTATCCGAGCTCAACGTAGTCATTGGGCGACAGCTTGAGTGCGTATCTCTTGGGTCTCTAATACACGGACCGAGTCCGTGAGATTAGTATCTTCGTGGTAGAGGCTAGAACCAATTGGCAACATTCCTAGGATCCGGAAAGTCTAAACCTTGTTTGTGGTATTCCGAGTAGGATCTGAGAAGGGATGACTGTGACGACCTTCAAACCTGCGAATGTTGGGCGCAGTGACAGTGTGCAAAAAGATCAATGGATTCTATTCTGACGCTAGCGGGAACCGACAGATGATTAGCCATGCGGTAGCTGTGCCTGGTATTTTTCATCCAAGACGAGAAATCAGACAGTTTATTAGCCGTGCAGAAACCGTAGAGGACCATTTTCACTAAGAGGATCCTACAGCTTGCCATGGAAGGGAGCACGCATGATTGGAAGAAGGCAATAGGAAAGTAGAGTTCAGAAGCAACAAAGCATCTCCAAACGCTTATCTGAAATTCCCACCAATGAATCACATAAGTATCTTTATCTTATTTTATGTTTTATTTATCTTTTAATTATCAAAACCTCATAACCATTTGAATCCACCTGACTAAGATTTACAAGATGACCATAGCTTGCTTCAAGCCGACAATCTCCGTGGGATCGACCCTTACTCACGTAAGGTATTACTTAGACGACCCAGTGCACTTGCTGGTTAGTTGTGCGGAGTTGTGAAAAGTGTGAATCATGATTTCCCACACCAGTAGCTACTCCAAAGAAGAAGGTAGTTACTCCAAAGAAGCAAGGGAAGATGAAGAGACAATTTGGCAGAAGGGTTAATGAAAGAGGAGAAGGCAGTGGGAACGAGAATGCTGGAAGACATGGTGAAGTTGTGGATCAGGGGCTTGATGTGCAGCTGGATAATACAGTGGGGGTGGGTTTTATGTCAGTGAAGTTCCAACAGAGGTGGAGGAAATCATGTTTGAGTATGAGTCTGAAGACTTGCATACTCCTATATCATCTGATGATGAAGGCAGAGGTAATAAATTTCCAGAATTTGATGATGATTATGCTCATGGTGAGGGCAGGTTTGAGTTAGGAACTAGGTTTGCCATTGTAGATAGGTTCAAGGAGGTAGTTAAAGATTCGTTCATTGCTGAGGGACGGGAATTGAAGTGGATAAAAAATGACAAGGAGAGAGTGAGAGTGAGAGTAGGGTGTGGGGATCAGGAGTGTCCTTACTTAGTTTATTTGTCATGGAACAAAATTTTGCAGTCTTATCAAGTCAAGACGTACCATCAAGAATACACTTGTACAAGGGATTTGGGCAATAACGCAGCTGATTAGCACTGGCTTAGTAAGAAAATTGAGAAGCGGATGTCAACCCAACCACACATGAATACGAAGGAGGCAATCGATTTCCTTAAAGAGGAATTTTTCCTGTGTCCCCATCCTAAGATGGTTTATAGAAAGGTGAAGGAGGCCAGGGACAAGATCATGGGAAACGAAAGGGAACAATGCAAGAGAACGAGAGATTATTGTGAGCAAATACTGAGTAGCAATCCAGGCTCATCAGCCAGGCTGGAGCTCATGCCAATTCCAGAGGCTCCCCTTGTTTTTGATAAACTGCACATTTGCCTAGATGCCTACAAACAAGGTTTCAAAGATGGATGCCGTCCTTTGTTGCATTTGGATGGTTGCTTTCTGAAAACATATTACGGGGGTTGGCTTCTAGCAGCAGTTTCTCAAGATGCAAACAACCAGTTTTATGTTGTTGCATATGGGGTTATCAGGACTAAGACCAAGGATGCCTGGAAGTGGTTCGTGACCAATCTGCAATGGGACATAGAAGAACATGCAAACCATGGCTGGAACTTCATATAAGACCAACAGAAGATAAAAGTAGTTCATGGTTATTTGCATTGCTATCTGTTTGGTTAATTTCATTGCTAACTGTTTGGTTATTTTCATTGATATCTGTTTGGTTATTTTCATTGCCACATGAAAATGTTGCCTGCCACTGTTCAATTGCAGGGTTTGCTGCCTGCGCTGAAGGAGGTCATGCCACATGCAAAGCTCCGCAATTGCGTCATAAACATGTGGTCAAACTTCATAAACCACTACAAGGACTTGTACATTAGAGAGGTTGTGTGGGAGTGTGCTAGATACATGACTGTTGCTGAATTCAAGGAATGTACGGAGAAGTTAAAGGAAGTTAACCAGGGTTCTTTGGAGTACCTCAGTAAATTTGATCTGGAGACATGGGTAAAGGCTTACTTCTCCCATGGGCTAAAAGTGGATAACCTCACAAACAACATGTGCGAGGTATTTAATGTTAAAATAGTAAACTACCACTGCAAGCCTATCCTAACCATGTGTGAAGAGATCAGGTGTTACCTGATGAGGAGAATGGTGAATCATAAGCAGGTATTAGACAATCACTCTGGGAAACTAGCACCAGTTCAGGAAAAAAGGCTGGAGAGGTTATTAAATCTTAGCACCAAGTGGATGGCTGAATGGGTTGGTGACAATGAACGAAAGAGGTTTGAGGTTTC
Source organism: Arachis hypogaea (assembly GCF_003086295.3). Taxonomy (NCBI): domain Eukaryota; kingdom Viridiplantae; phylum Streptophyta; class Magnoliopsida; order Fabales; family Fabaceae; genus Arachis; species Arachis hypogaea. Next base: position 51,317,685 of record NC_092054.1, read on the forward strand.
TCGCAAAGCAACCAAGGTGGATGTGGACCTCATTAGGTATAGTTGATCATGCAACAGATGGCAATTGACTGGTACCTACTATTCTCACTTGAGTCAGTTGTTTTATTATTTTGTAATGAATGTCCTTTATTGTTATTTGGTACCATTACTCACCTTTGCTGCATTACCTCAGGCATGCCCTACATACATGCACTTGCTACCATTAGGAAGAGACATGCGCACACCCCATGACTATGTTCACCCTTGACTGTGCATGGAGTCAATCAAGAGGACATATGCACACTGCATTAAGCCTGTTCCAAGTCCAGAATTTTGGGCAAGAACTGAGTTCTCGAAGCCAGACCCACCCATTATCAAAAGGCCAATTGGACGGCCAAAGGTTCATAATAGGCAAAAAGATCCTGTTGAGCCACTCATGAAAGGGGGAAAACTGAAGAAATCATTCACTATATCCTACAGAAAGTGTGGTGAGAATGGCCACAACTACAAAACATGTAAGGGAGCTCAATCCAACCCAAACTAGAAGCTGAAGACAAGGCGCCCTAGGAAGAAAGTGGCTAGCTCCTCCCAGTCACTGATTGTGCTTCCTTTGTCACAATCCGCTCCCCCACCAGAGGTAAGATCCCTACTATTATCATAGTCTTTTAGGTTACGTGCATTACAACTATACCAAGGTGACTTATATGTTATGCAGGGATTATTCCGTCTAAGTACTATTATGGTTAAGGACTATTCTGTCTTAGTATACAATACTTCAGGGTTATATATGTCTTAGTTAACTATTCATCAGGTGCTATTATGTCCCATTATCAAACTATTTACATATTACGTGGATATTTCCAAGATGCATCCAGTAGCTAACTAGACAGCTCTACAAGCTTGACTCTAAACCCCACTGTTGTGAATGCACCTGCCCCAAGCAATCCACCTATGCCACCAGCTCCAACAAGGGTGACAAGATCCACACTTGTCATTTCACCTCCAGGGCCAACAGCTACTCAAGCCAAGCCACTGGCCCCGACTTCAAGCCGTCCATTTAAAACTCCAGGGAAAGCCAACGACACAACTCGCCCACAACAGTCTTAAGTTCAGACCAAAGCAGAAGATCTTTAGCCGCCAGCTCCAATTGCTACCGTCCCAATCCCACCTAACACACAACAGCCAACTCCATCTAGCACACTATCTGCAGCACCGAATTAGGAGGCTCCACCCCCAACTTTGCCAACTGCATCAACATCAAGGGACTCGAAAGAGTGAAGACTTCTGTCATTATGTGATTTTCTGATAACTTTTTCAAGATGTAATGGTTTATGACAAGTAGTAGATACAATTTTCCTTTTTGTTACATGCTTTTTGAACACCGGTTGTGGAACAGGTGAACATGGATGTTAACTATGACAGTTTTTTGCTCAGTTATGCAATGCTAGATTATCTATTACTTAACTAAGTTTAATTTCATACAAACCTTACAAAACACATACAGGGTAATGGAATCATTTATACAAATGACAGATTAAATATTTTTTAGGTGCAACAAAACAACACACTTTTTCATTCCTTGATCAATTTTTACAACTTAGAACAGCAAAACTCAAGACAATGAAAATAACACAAATACACCATCCTATTGGGTTTTTTTTTATCTCTAGAGCTATTATCCTCTTCTCCAAGCATGTGATCCTCATTTCTATGTCCTGCTTTCCGTGATAATCTTCAACATCCACAAATTCCTTCTCTCCCATATACCTTGTTTCTGTCAACCCAACTCCAGCAACATGCTCATCAAGCCACAAAAAAAATTTACAATACGGTTGTCTTGCCTGCAGAAAATCAATCCACAGAAGTCAAAAACAAAAATCTAGTATTCCTAACACAACTTCAAGTACACCTTCCACATAGTTGGTTACCATACTTGTAAATAGGACAGCCCAGAAACAATCTGTCCAGATTGCTTCGCGTCTTCGACATGAAAAGGATTGTGTTTTCTCCACAGAAGCACTTTGGTAAGACGCCATCTTTGCCATCCTTCCCGTTAGGATGCGAGATCACACCGAATTGGGCTTCTCTACCCCTACCTTCACTTCTTCTCTAGCTTGATGATACTCCTTCAGATGCCATGGCATGAAGAATTTCCTTTCTTCCTTCACTCCCCACAACACCCACTTCGCCGTTCTTTGTAGACGAGGGATTAGGGCAGAAAAATTTGAAAGATTGGGAGAGATAACGAAACGGCATCGTTTTTGTCTCTGGGGACTTATATGCCCTATTTCCAAAAGCTCACTACCATGTGGACTCCATAACGGCCATGTCAACGCCACCTTTGCCAGGTCAGAGTTTTTCGTCCGGTCCAACGGCCTAAATTCAACGGAAGGGTTAAAATGTCCATGTTTTAAAGGGGTCAGAGACATAAATGTATTTTCCTTTCCTTGAGGACGAAAATTTCGGCGAAAAAAAAGGTCAGGGAGCTATTTGTCCTTTACTCCAATATTAATTAATACAAACATGAGCTTATATATATGTTGAGCATATATGTAATTTTAGAGGCACTTTTTTATCTTTTATGTTATTGTTTTATGTAGTTTTATTTTATTTTATTTTTGTAAAGCTCTTAATGAGACTATATATGTAGTTTCTTGAACTATGTGTTAAAAATAATAAAAACTATTGAAACAAAAAGAAAAAGAAAATAAGAAAATTAACTAATAGTAAGGTAAGGTAAGATTCTTAAAATCTAAGTTCATCTAAAAAATTAACTAATAGTATTAATTAATTCAAAGTTAATCAGTGCGTGTGAGAATCAACAATGGACAGAACAGAGAAGTAGTCAAGGTAGAAAAGAGGAATAAGGAGTTAGAAGAGTAGGGGTAAGTTACAGTAGTTACAACAGTTTTCTGTTATATAGTGATTTCTGTAACAATGTGTACATAAAGGGTAACTATTACACTATATATGAATTAATTGTTCATCATTTTCTTTAATCCTATAACATACATTGAAAAGAAGGTTATTCCCATAGTGAAATTCCTATCTGTCATCTTCCAGGTTCATTCTCAATTTCTTGAAAAGAAGGTTATTCCCATAGTGAAATTCCTACATGTCATCTTCCAGGTTCATTCTCAATTTCTGATATGTGTATTTTCTGATATGTGTATTTATCCATTAAAATTTCCATACCTTCGATCATCAATATCATGACTTTTATTACCATAATAACACTTGCATCAAACTATTTTTATTACACCACATTTTTTATGATTGTATCTGAGTTTTTTATCCTTCTTTTCCAGTTTGCTTTATAGTTTATATGTACACATAACCTGAAATTTTCAAATTTCAGAATTTGAATTCAAATTCAAAATTAAAAAAGTGATTCTCTCCATTCTTTGTTTTCAGTTTTATCTCTTCTTCCTCTTCTTCGATTCTTCTCCTTATTCACCTTTTTCACCTTCATATCCTCTTCCTTTTCTCTCCTACGTTCACTGATTCTATTTTTGTATAATCTTCTTCTTCTTCTTCCTAATTTAAGTTGGAAGTGGAGATTATAGAGTTCATGTACGCACCAAAGCAAAGTTAAGGCGGTGGATAAGGTTGTGACAGCTATGGTGGTGGATCATAATATGGCGGTGGTGTTACAGTAGGTGCAGTGGAGTTTGTGGTAGTCATCGATGATGTGGTGATGGATACAGAGGAGGCAGTAGCGCAAGAGAGCGAATCGATGAAAAGTACTGAGTCGCCCTGCCACAGAGAGCACAATAGCGATATGATATTTTTATATTTTTCTCTATCTTTCTATCCAGGTTATTTTCCGTATTCATTTTCATTTTCAATACGTTCCTGATGTCTGTTCTTTTACATTTTTTTTTTCAAATTTTAATTCCAACTAAATCTGCATGTAATTTGAAATTAAAATTTGAATTTTAAATATGCACAACCTTATCAAGCATTCAATCTATCTCTCAGATAATCAACCTTATCCATCTTCAAAAGTTGATTATTGGTGCACAAATTGTGAATCACACTTTTCACAACTCGTACCACTAACCAGCAAGTGCACTGGGTCGTCCAAGTAATACCTTACGTGAGTAAGGGTCGAATCCCACGGAGATTGTTGGTGTGAAGCAAGCTATGGTCACCTTGTAAATCTCAGTCAGGCAGATATAAATGGATAATGGTGTTTTCGAATAATAATTAATAAGATAGGGATAGAGGTACTTATGTAAATCATTGGTAGGAATTTCAGATAAGCGAATGGAGATACTTTCGTTCCTCTGAACCTCTGCTTTCCTGCTATCTTCATCCAATCAGTCTTACTCCTTTCCATGGCTGGCTTTATGCAAGGGCATCACCGTTGTCAGTGGCTACATCCCCTCCTCTCAGTGAATAATATGCTCACGCACCCTGTCACGGCACGGCTATTCATCTGTCGGTTCTCGATCATGCTGGAATAGGATTCACCCTCCTTTTGCGTCTGTCACTAACGCCCAACAATCGCGAGTTTGAAGCTCGTCACAGTCATTCAATCATTGAATCCTACTCGGAATACCACAGACAAGGTTTAGACTTTCCGGATACTCTTGAATGCCGCCATCATTCTAGCTTACGCCACGAAGATTCTGGTTAGGAGATCTAAGAGATATTCATTCTAGCTTAATTCATGTAGAACAGAAGTGTTTGTCGGGCACGCGTTCATAAGGGAGAAGGATGATGAGCGTCACACATAATCATCACCTTCATCACGTTCTTGGGTGCGAATGGATATCTTAGAAGCGAAATAAGATGAATTGAATAGAAAACAGAAGTACTTTGCATTAATCTTTGAGGAACAGCAGAGCTCCACACCTTAATCTATGGAGTGTAGAAACTCTACCGTTTGAAAATACATAAGTGAAGGTCCAGGCATGGCCGAGATGGCCAGCCCCTCTGATCTAAGAACCAGGCGTCCAAAGATGTCAAATACAATAGTAAGAGGTCCTATTTATAATAAACTAGTCACTAGGGTTTACAGAAGTAAGTAATTGATGCATAAATCCTCTTCCGGGGCCCACTTGGTGTGTGCTTGGGCTGGGCTTTAAGTGTTGCACGTGCAGAGGTCCTCCTTGGAGTTGAACGCCAGCTTTTGTGCCAGTTTGGGCGTTCAACTCTGGTTTTGGCTCCTTTTCTGGCGCTGGATGCCAGATTTGGGTAGAAAGCTGACGTTGAACGCCCGTTTACGTCGTCTATTCTTGGCCAAAGTATGGACTATCATACATTGCTGGAAAGCCCTGGATGTCTACTTTCCAACGCAATTGGAAGCGCGCCATTTCGAGTTCTGTAGCTCCAGAAAATCCACTTTGAGTGCAGGGAGGTCAGAATCCAACAGCATCAGCAGTCCTTTTTCAACCTCTGAATCTGATTTTTACTCAAGTCCCTCAATTTCAGCCAGAAAATACCTGAAATCACAGAAAAACACACAAACTCATAGTAAAGTCCAGAAATGTGAATTTAACATAAAATCTATTAAAAAAATCCCTAAAAGTAACTAGATTCTACTAAAAACATACTAAAAACAATGCCAAAAAGCGTATAAATTATCCGCTCATCACAACACCAAACTTAAATTGTTGCTTGTCCCCAAGCAACTGAAAATCAAAATAGGATAAAAAGAATAGAACATACTATAAATTCCAAACTATCAATGAAACATAGCTCCAATCACATGAGCGGGACTTATAGCTTTTTGCCTTTTGAATAGTTTTGGCATCTCACTTTATCCATTGAGGTTCAGAATGATTGGCATCTATAGGAACTTCAGATTTCGAATAGTGTTATTGACTCTCCTAGTTCAGTATGATGATTCTTGAACACAGCTTCTTTATGAGTCTTGGCTGTGGCCCTAAGCACTTTGTTTTCCAGTATTACCACCGGATACATAAATGCCACAGACACATAATTGGGTGAACCTTTTCAGATTGTGACTCAGCTTTGCTAAAGTCCCCAATTAGAGGTGTCCAGGGTTCTTAAGCACACTCTTTTTCTTTGCTTTGGACCTTGACTTTAACCGCTCAGTCTCAAGTTTTCACTTGACACCTACACGCCACAAGCACATGGTTAGGGACAGCTTGGTTTAGCCGCTTAGACCAGGATTTTATTCCTTTAGGCCCTCCTATCCACTGATGCTCAAAGCCTTGGGATCCTTTTTATTTGCCCTTGCCTTTTGGTTTTAAGGGTTATTGGCTTTTTGCTCTTGCCTTTTTCTTTTTCTTTCTATTTTTTTTCGCCTATTTTTTTTTTTTTTTTTCTGCAAGCTTTGTTCTTTGCTGCTTTTTCTTTCTTCAAGACTCATTTTTATGATTTTTCAGATTATCAAATAACATGTTTCCTAGTCATCATTCTTTCAAGAGCCAACATATTTAACATTCTTAAACAACAACTTCAAAAGACATATGCACTGTTCAAGCATACATTCAGAAAACAAGAAGCATTGTCACCACATCAATATAATTAAGCTAAGTTCAAGGATGAATTCGAAACTCATGTACTTCTTGTTCTTTTGAATTAAAACATTTTTCTTTTAAGAGAGGTGATGGATTCATAGGACATTCATAACTTTAAGACATAGTTACTAACTACTAATGATCATGTAATGAAGACACAAACATAGATAAGCACCATAACATAGAAAACGAAAAACAGAGAAAGTAAGAACAAGGAATGAGTCCACCTTAGTGATGTCATTGAGCTCTTCTATGCCTCTTCCTTGCCTTTGCTGCTCCTCCTTCATTGCTTTTAGATCTTCTCTGATTTCATGAAGGATGATGGAGTGCTCTTGATGTTCCACCCTTAGTTGCTTCCAATAATTGTGTGGAAGAAAATGTATCCCCTGAGGTGTCTCAGGGATCTCTTGATTTGCAGTCAAATGTTCTACCACTGAGCTATAGACCCTTGATGGAAGCTTTTGTCTTCCCTTTCCTCTTTCTAGAGGTTTCTCTGGCCTTAGGTGCCATCAATGGTTATGGAAAAAACAAAAAAGCTATGCTTTTACCACACCAAACTTAGAATGTTGCTCGCCCTCGAGCAAAAGAAGAAAGAATAGAAGAAGAAGAAGAGGATATGGAGGAGATGGATGGAGGTGTGTATTCGGCCATATGGGTGGGATTGGGTGAGAGAGAGATGTTGAATTTTGAAGGTAGTGGTTGTATGGATGTGAGTGGTAAATGGAAAACAGAAGGGATGATCATGAATGGAAAGAGAGATGATGAGGTAGGTGGGGATCCTGTGGGGTCCACAGATCCTGAGGTGTCAAGGTATTTACATCCCTGCACCAATTTAGGCATGTAAAATGCCCTTGCACACAACTCTGGCGTTCAGCGCCAGGTTGGTGGCTATTTTGGGCGTTCAACGCCCATTTGCTGCCATTTCTGGCGTTGAACGCCAGAACCATGCTTGTTCTGGGCGTTCAGCGCCAGGATGCTGCCATTTTGGGCGTTCAGCGCCAGAACCATGCTCTGTTCTGGCGTTTGAACGCCAGGCAGATGCTCCTCCAGGGTGTGATTTTTCTTCTGCTGTTTTTGATTCCGTTTTCAATTTTTCTATTGATTTTGTGACTCCACATGATCATTAACCTAAGAAGACATGAAAAACAATAATAATAGAGTTAGATAGATAAACATTGGGTTGCCTCCCAACAAGCGCTTCTTTAATGTCAATAGCTTGACAGTGGGCTCTCATGGAGCCTCACAAATGTGCAGAGCTTTGTTGAGATTCTCCAACACCAAACTTAGAGTTTGGATATGGGAGTTCAACACCAAACTTAGAGTTTGGTTGTGGCCTCCCAACACCAAACTTAGAGTTCGACTGTGGAGGCTTGGGTTGACTCTGCTTTGAGAGAAGCTTTTCATGCTTCCTCTCCATGGTTGCAGAGGGAGATCCTTGAGTTTTAAGCACAAGGGAGTCCTTATTCCATTGAAGGACTATTTCTCCTCTGTTAACATCAATCACAGCTCTTGCTGTGGCCAGGAAAGGTCTTCCTAGGATGATAGATTCATCCTCTTCCTTTCCAGTATCCAGGACTATGAAATCAGTAGGGATGTAAAGGCCTTCAACCTTTACTAACACGTCCTCTACTTGTCCATAAGCCTGTTTTCTTGAACTGTCTGCCATCTCTAATGAGATTTTAGCAGCTTGCACCCCATAGATTCCCAGTTTCTCTATTACAGAGAGGGGCATGAGGTTTATTCCTGAACCAAGGTCACACAGGGCCTTAAAGATCATGGTGCCTATGGTACAGGGTATTATGAACTTTCCAGGATCCTGTCTCTTCTGAGGCAATGTCAGTTGATCCAGATCACTTAGTTCATTGATGAACAAGGGAGGTTCAACTTCCCAAGTTTCAATACCAAATAATTTGGCATTCAACTTCATGATTGCACCAAGGAACTTGGTAGCTTGCTCTTCAGTAACATCCTCATTCTCTTCAGAAGAGGGATACTCATCAGAGCTCATGAAGGGCATAAGGAGGTTCAATGGAATCTCTATGGTCTCTAGATGAGCCTCAGAATCCTTTGGTTCCTCAGAGGAAAGCTCCTTAATGATCACTGGACGTCCCAGGAGGTCTTCCTCCTTGGGATTCACGTCCTCTCCTTCCCTTACAGGTTCGGCCATGGTGCTTATGTCAATGGCCTTGCACTCTCCTTTTGGATTCTCTTCTATATTGCTTGGGAGAGTACTATGAGGGATTTCAGTGATCCTTTTACTCAGCTTATCCCATGAGTTCAGGCTATCCTTAGGTTGAGAATCCAACCAGAGTCTAGCTCTGTCTCTTACAGCAAAAGGGAAAAACATGAGCCTGTAGACTTTAGGATCTACTCCATTAGTCTTTACAGTATCACATATCTGCAAGAATTCAGTTAAGAACTGAAAAGGGTCTTCAGATGGAAGTCCATAAAACTTGCAGTTCTGCTGCATCAGAGAAACTAATTGAGGTTTCAGCTCAAAGTTGTTTGCTCCAATGGCAGGAATGGAGATGCTTCTTCCATGTAAATTGGAATTAGGTGCAGTAAAGTCACCAAGCATTCTCCTTGCATTATTATTATTTTCAGCTGCCATTTTCTTTTCTTGTTTGATAATTTCTGACAGGTGCTTGCTAGTTTGTTGTAATTCAGCTTCTCTTAGTTTCCTCTTTAAAGTCCTTTCAGGTTCTGGATCTGCTTCAACAAGAATATTCTTGTCCTTGCTCCTGCTCATATGACAAAGAAGAGGGCGTAGAAAAATAATAATAGAGATCCTCTTTTTTTTTTTTTGAGTGAGGGAGAGATGTTAGTGGATGAATAAACAAATAGAATAAGATGAGAGGGGAAAGTGAATTTTCGAAAACAATTTTTGAAAAAGAGTTAGTGATTTTCGAAAATAGTTTTTGAAAAAGGTTAGTATTTTTTTTTCGAAAAATTTTTAAAATCAAAAATAAAAATAATTAGTTAATAAAAAAGAAATTTTTGAAAAAGAGGGAAGATATTTTCGAAAATTAGAGAGAGAGAGAGTTAGTTAGGTAGTTTTGAAAAAGTTAAGAAACAAACAAAAAGTTAGTTAGTTAGTTGAAACAAATTTGAAAAGATAAGAAGTTGGGAAGTTAGAGAAGATATTTTGAAATCAAATTTTGAAAAAGGGAAGATAAGAAGATATTTTTGAAAAGATATGATAGAAATTAGTTTTTGAAAAAGATTTGAATTTTTAAAATCACAATTAATAACTTGATTCACAAGAAATCACAAGATATGATTCTAGAACTTAAAATTTGGATCTTTCTTAACAAGCAAGTAACAAACTTCAAATTTTTGAATCAAAACATTAATTGATTATGTTATTTTCGAAAATTTGATAAAAAAATAAGAAAAAAGTTTTTGAAAAATATTTTTTGGAATTTTCGAAAATAACTAAGAATTTTGAAAAAGATTTGATTTTTGAAAAAGATTTTGAAAAAGATAAGATTTTCAAATTGAAAATTTGATTTGACTCATAAGAAACAATTTGATTTTAAAAATTTTTGAAAAGGTCAATCAAATTTTTGAATTTGATGAGAGAAAAAGGGAAAGATATATATATATATATTTTTTTTGATTTTTTTTTTATGCAACAGAGAAACAAGAAAAATGATGCAATGCATGGCAATTTTAGATCAAAACTATGAATGTGTGCAAGAATGCTATGAATGTCAAGATGAACACCAAGAACACTGTGAATATCATGATGAACATCAAGAACATATTTTTGAAAAATTTTATATGCAAAGAAAACATGCAAGACACCAAACTTAGAAATCTTTCATGTTTAGACTCTAATAAATAAAAAATGTATATGTAAAACAAGAAAAGACACAAAACAAGAAAAACATCAAGATCAAACAAGAAGACTGACAAAGAACAACTTGAAGATCATGAAGAACACTATGAATGCATGAAATTTTTGAAAAATGCAAGATGCACATGCAATTGACACCAAACTTATAACATGACTCAAGACTAAAACAAGAAACATGAAATATTTTTGATTTTTGTGATTTTCTAAATTTTTTTGGATTTTTATTTTATATTTTCGAAAAATTATTTAGAAAAAGAAAAATAAGGATTCAAAATTTTTAATATGAATTCCAGGAATCTTATGCTCTAAAGCTCCAATCAAAGGGTCAGGCTTGGCTCAATAGCCAGCCAAGCTTTAGTATGTAACTCAGACATGACACGCCTGACATTCCTTACATTCAACAGCCAATTGGCTAAGAAAGATAAAGAAGCTCTTCTCTTGAGTATAAGAATTGAGACATGGCTTTACAGCCAGCCAGGCTTCAACATGCTTCATGAAACACTAGAATTCATTCTTAAAAATTCTGAAGCCATAGAATAATTTATTTTTGAAAACACATTTTTTTTTTTGAAAACAGATGAGAAATTTTTGAAAAATTTTTGAAAATAAAATAAAAAGAAAATTACCTAATCTGAGCAACAAGATGAACCGTCAGTTGTCCAAACTCAAACAATCCCCGGCAACGGCGCCAAAAACTTGGTGCACAAATTGTGAATCACACTTTTCACAACTCGTACCACTAACCAGCAAGTGCACTGGGTCGTCCAAGTAATACCTTACGTGAGTAAGGGTCGAATCCCACGGAGATTGTTGGTGTGAAGCAAGCTATGGTCACCTTGTAAATCTCAGTCAGGCAGATATAAATGGATAATGGTGTTTTCGAATAATAATTAATAAGATAGGGATAGAGGTACTTATGTAAATCATTGGTAGGAATTTCAGATAAGCGAATGGAGATACTTTCGTTCCTCTGAACCTCTGCTTTCCTGCTATCTTCATCCAACCAGTCTTACTCCTTTCCATGGCTGGCTTTATGCAAGGGCATCACCGTTGTCAGTGGCTACATCCCCTCCTCTCAATGAATAATATGCTCACGCACCCTGTCACGGCACGGCTATTCATCTGTCGGTTCTCGATCATGCTGGAATAGGATTCACCCTCCTTTTGCGTCTGTCACTAACGCCCAACAATCGCGAGTTTGAAGCTCGTCACAGTCATTCAATCATTGAATCCTACTCGGAATACCACAGACAAGGTTTAGACTTTCCGGATTCTCTTGAATGCCGCCATCATTCTAGCTTACGCCACGAAGATTCTGGTTAGGAGATCTAAGAGATATTCATTCTAGCTTAATTCATGTAGAACAGAAGTGTTTGTCAGGCACGCGTTCATAAGGGAGAAGGATGATGAGCGTCACACATAATCATCACCTTCATCACGTTCTTGGGTGCGAATGGATATCTTAGAAGCGAAATAAGATGAATTGAATAGAAAACAGAAGTACTTTGCATTAATCTTTGAGGAACAGCAGAGCTCCACACCTTAATCTCTGGAGTGTAGAAACTCTACCGTTTGAAAATACATAAGTGAAGGTCCAGGCATGGCCGAGATGGCCAGCCCCTCTGATCTAAGAACCAGGCGTCCAAAGATGTCAAATACAATAGTAAGAGGTCCTATTTATAATAAACTAGTCACTAGGGTTTACAGAAGTAAGTAATTGATGCATAAATCCTCTTCTGGGGCCCACTTGGTGTGTGCTTAGGCTGGGCTTTAAGTGTTGCACGTGCAGAGGTCCTCCTTGGAGTTGAACGCCAGCTTTTGTGCCAGTTTGGGCGTTCAACTCTGGTTTTGGCTCCTTTTCTGGCGCTGGACGCCAGATTTGGGTAGAAAGCTGGTGTTGAACCCCCGTTTACATCGTCTATTCTTGGCCAAAGTATGGACTATCATACATTGCTGGAAAGCCCTGGATGTCTACTTTCCAACGCAAGTGGAAGCGCGCCATTTCGAGTTCTGTAGCTCCAGAAAATCCACTTTGAGTGCAGGGAGGTTAGAATCCAACAGCATCAGCAGTCCTTTTTCAACCTCTGAATCTGATTTTTGCTCAAGTCCCTCAATTTCAGCCAGAAAATACCTGAAATCACAGAAAAACACACAAACTCATAGTAAAGTCCAGAAATGTGAATTTAACATAAAATCTATTAAAAACACCCCTAAAAGTAATTAGATTCTACTAAAAACATACTAAAAATAATGCCAAAAAGCGTATAAATTATCCGCTCATTAATTATCTGAGAGATAGATTGAATACTTGATAAGGTTGTGCATATTTAAAATTCAAATTTTAATTTTAAATTACATGCAGATTTAGTTGGAATTAAAATTTGAAAAAATGTAAAAGAACAGACATCAGGAACGTATTGAAAATGAAGACGAATACGAGAAATAACTTGGATAGAAAGATAGAGAAAAATATAAAAATATCATATCGCTGTTGTGCTCTCTGTGGCCGGGTGACTCAGTACTTTTTATCGATTTGCTCTCTTCCGCCGCTTCCTCCTTCGTATCCATCACCACATCATCGATGACCACCACAAACTCCACTGCACTCACTGCAACACCACCGCCATATTATGATCCACCACCATAGCTTTCACAACCTCATCCACTGCCTTAACTTTGCCTTGGTGCGTACATGAACTCAATAATCTCCACCTCCAACTTAAATTAGGGAAGATAGAAAAAGAAGAAGATTTTACAAAAATAGAATCAGTGAACGTAGGAGAAAAAAGGAAGAGGAACTGAAGGTGAAGAAGGAGAAGAACCAAAGAAGAGGAGGAAGAGATAAAACTGAAAAAAAAGAATGGAGAGAATCACTTTTTTAATTTTGATTTTGAATTCAAATTTTGAAATTTGAAAATTTCAGGTTATATGTACATATAAACTATAAAGCAAACTGGAAAAGGAGGATAAAAAACTCAGATGCAGTCATAAAAAATATGGTGTAATGAAAATAGTTTGATGCAGGTGTTATTATGGTAATAAAAGTCATGATATTAATGACTGAAGGCATGGAAATTTTAATGGATAAACACACATATCAGAAAACACACATGTTAGAAATTGAGAATGAACCTGAAAGATGACACGTAGAAATTTCACTATGGGAATAACCTTTTTTTCAAGAAATTGAGAATGAACCTAGAAGATGACACGTAGAAATTTCACTATGGGAATAACCTTCTTTTCAATGTATGTTATAGGATTTTAATTTTATTTATTAAAATTAAATCTATAATTAATCTAATTAAAATATTGAATCATTGGATCACTAATTCAATCAGTAGATTATTTGTTTAACATATATATTGATCTAGTTATAATTAAATAAATATATATAATTATAAAAATAAAATTAAGATTTACAATTCATAAAAAGTTAATGCTTTTTTATATATAAAAGTTAATTAATTAAAGATATAAAATATAATTTAGTTTTATTTAAAAAAATTATATACTTAAAATTTATTTATCCTATTACTCTATATATATAATAAGGCTAATGTTGTTGGGCTTTTTTTTCAATAAATAAACTTAATATATTATTTATAAACATATGCATTTTTAGTCACCAAAAAAAAAATAAACATATGCATTTTTGAGATATTTTATATTTTATAATGTATTTTTTATTTGATTTATTATTATTATTATTTTTAAATTAATTTTAATTGATTTTTAAAAAAGAGTTAACTTGCCAACTTGTCATAAAGTATGGCGGGTTAGCATTTTCAGTCTGTTTTATTTCGGCAGGAGAGTCGATCCATCCTTTTTTGAGCAGGCTTTACCGAGTCGGGATAGGTCGGATGGAATAGGATGAGCTATCTGTTTGGCACCGTTAGAGCAATTTCAATGGTAAAAGAATTTGAAACCTCATTCACTATGTGTTAGTAAAAGATGATGGCCTATCGTTGAAATAAACAGAAAGAAAGTTTCTTCACGTGTTTCAAAGCAATAGAAGCCCTTTTAAAGGGACTCTCTTTTTTTTAATTTAACCAATAATATATAGACATTTGTTTTTTTTTTTAACTAAAGATAGGGAGATTCAAACCTCAACCTCTTAAATGAGTATAGAGAGACTATGCCATTTGAACTATAATTCATTGGCTATAAACATTGGTTTATTAAATTAAAAAAATAAATAATATTTTGTTATTAAAATTAATACTTTATATACATATATGAGCTGACCGTTAGATGTATTAACGTTATATATATTATACTTTATGTATATAATTAATTATTAATAAATTAAATATGATTTAATTATTTTATATAATTATTATAATAATTATATAAAATAATTAAATCATATTTAATTTATTAATAATTATAATAATTAATTATATCTCTATTTTAATTAATAATTTAAATCATAATTAATATAAATAATTATATTAAATATTAAATATTATTTATATTATTATATTAAATTATAATTAATTAAATTTATTTACATAAAAAAATTTAATTTTTTACACATTATAAAATAAATTTTTAGTGAGTTGTTTATTTTTATTTATGAAATTTGAAATGCTAACCACATTACAAAACTAGCCGTTGCAAAATTAGCCGTTTAATATGTTATCGTTATTATTAATAAATTAATATTTTGTTACTCTATATATACTACTTACATACACTTCTATTCTCACACTTTCTTCTACTCTTCTACATCTTCTTTCAAAGTTTATGAAATCAAATTCTACTGCTATTATTTTTTGTTCGAAAAAATCAATCCAAACTAACTCAACTCTTTTTTCAATTACTTACAAAACTTGTCTCAAACTCCAAATACCTAACAATCTCAAATTTGCTAGTATAATCTGCCACAGACAAGGAACTCTAACATACCTTAGAAAACCTACAAAGCTCCTAAAATTTGCTAGTATAATCTGCCACAGACAAGGAACCTTGCTTCAGCTGCATAAGTTTCATCTCCTTCGCTTCCCTTGCAGACTCAGAAAAATACTTTCTATAGAAGGCCGTTTGGAATATATCCCAAGGAACGTCAGCATTTTGAAGCTGTAGCAAGCGGCACTCGGCTTGCCACCAATGTTGGGCTTCTCCCAGAAGCTAATAAGCAGCAAATTCCACATATTGATTATTCGGAACATGCTGCACCTATAAAGCACGCTCCATGGCTTGGAACAAGTTGTCCACTTCTGTAGGGTTAGTCTATCCTCTGAAATTTGGCGGATAAACCTTGAGGAAAGTCGCCAAGGTCATCGGAGCACCTCCCATGTTATCACCGTTCCCTTCAATATTATCATTCGTGTTTCCTTCGCCATTCCCCTTTCCATTCCCAGCCGGTTGGCCTAACCTCTGCACAGCTTGCAGAGTCGCAGCAGCATTAGCCTCCATGGTGTTTGCAAGATTCGCCATCGCCGCTATAAATTCGGCATGGTTATCGGCCGGTTGCGTGTTTCTACTCTCGGCTCGTGAACGTGTACGACCTCGTCCGTGAGTGGCCATTAGGGTTCCTGTCTACACCAAACAATCGATCTCAAGGTGATCAGTCTCAATATCAAAAGCCTAGTGCTTCAATTATCCCAAACAGGCACTCACAAACAAGCATGCTACGCAATATCAAGTAGATAACCTAATAGCATCAAAGAAAAGACACACAGAGTATGCAATGAAGTACAATCGGTCCATCCCTCGGGCTCACGAGGACGAACTGCTCTGATACCACTAAATATAACACCCTAATTAGCCTAAGCCTTAATTCACGCCGTAAAGCAAAGGTTAATCAAAGGTTACGATAGTTCTAAGCTCATACATATACTATATAGAAGGAATTAATATAATCTAGAAGCCCGATGAAGGACATAGCTCAAAAACAGGATGTGAAAAATGCAAAACGTACTAACGGAGCTACTAAATTAAAGCACAAGATATAAATATAATATAACAAAAGATAAGAGTATAATATCATAAAAATCTAGCCACGGCTCGTAGAGTTTAAGCCGGCTAGCCATATGTAAAGACAAAACAGAATCTGAAGTTTAAAATAGCTTATACAAGTTTTTCTCTCTCAATACAAGCCTCTAGGCAAAAGCGAGATACAAAAGTGAGAGAATGTAAACAAAATAATCAAAAAGACTCCAAAAAGTATCATGATCCTCCGCTTCTGTCACCATCCAAACAACTTACCGAGGTGGGTTGCGACCTGCATCTAAAAAATACAACAAAAATATGGTATGAGAACCGGAGGTTCTCAGTATGGTAACAATGCCCAGTGATGTAAGATATAAGGCCCTGGGATGCCAAAGGCAATCCTAGACTTCATATCCATCACAAGATTCAATCTTAAGACATAACTAGAAATAGTAAAGCATATATAAAACCTTAACATAACTTAAAAGCTTAACATACTTAAGGGGCAATCTAACTTAAGGGATTTTCTAGTCTAACAGTCCTCCGCTGTCCCACAGCCTTCACCAACCTATCCCCCATGCAATTCCATCGCCACCGCCTTCCGAACCTCCTCAATCCCAGTAGAAAGCACAAGTAAAATCAATGCAAGTAAAACACAAGTAGAAGCATATAAGGCAGGTAATTCAAGTAAGCAAGTAGACATGTTATACAATTTAGGCATATAATTACAAGTCGGAAAAGCAAACAAACAGGTAGAAGATGCACATGATGAATGCCTGTCCTATTGGTTGTAATATCACATTGTCAGTTCAACTGCCAACCCAACACATCTCCATGGAGATGTCGCCCTTCGGAGTCATCATTGGAACCCCCGAAATATGGTGCTCGGATCACCGTCCAGGATTTTGTGCCTGCACACTCTATTGACCCGAAGGGATGCGAGCGGGATACTCTTGCCACAGACCTCACATCTCAACGTAAGCGGGATTAACCACCGTCCTTATGCCGCCGCCGCTACCTCGACAGGCGGGATTAACCACCATCCCTGCCGGGCGCGCGTGTCAACAATCTCAATATAAAATGATACATCAGTGGTTTTTCAGAAAACATTTTCAGTATATCATGGATCCATCATCTCTTTCCGAGTCCTCGACTCATCTCAACCACTGTCAATTCAACATTTTCATTCCGAACTCGTTAGTTCATCACTTTCTCAATTCATACATCTTTCGCTCTTCTCAATCCACTAAACCCATCCTCAGTACATGATGAGCGGATAATTTATACCCTTTTTGGCAATGTTTTTACATAGTTTTTAATATGTTTTAGTTAATTTTTATTATATTTTTATTAGTTTTTATGCAAAAATCACATTTTTGGACTTTACTATGAGTTTTTGTGCTTTTCTATAATTTTAGGTATTTTTTGGCTGAAATTGAGAGACCTGAGCAAAAATCTTATTCAGAGGCTGAAAAAGGACTGAAGATGATGTTGGATTCTGACCCTCCTGCACTCGAAATAGATTTTCTGGAGATACAGAAACCCAATTGGCGTGCTCTTAATTGCTTTGGAAAGTAGACATCATGGGCTTTCCAGCAATATATAATAGTCCATACTTTGCCCGAGATTTGATGGCCCAAACTGGCGTTCAAACGCCCACTTGAGACCATTTTCTGGAGTAAAACGCCAGAACTGGCACCAAAATTGGAGTTAAACGCCCAAACTGGCACCCAAGCTGGCGTTTAACTCCAAGGATGGCCTATGCACATAAAAGCTTCAATGCTCAGTCCAAGCACACACCAAGTGGGCCCCAGAAGTGGATTTCTGCACTATCTGCACCTAGTTATTCATTTTCTGTAAACCTAAGTTACTAGTTTAGTATAAATAGCACTTTTTACTATTATACTTAGGGAGCTTTATGCCATATTTCACATTTGGAGTGGCTGGCCATTTGGCCATGCCTAGACTATTTTCACTTATGTATTTTCTACAGTGGAGTTTCTACACCCCATAGATTAAGGTGTGGAGTTCTGCTGTTCTTCATGAATTAATGCAATTACTACTGTTTTTCTATTCAATCACGCTTGATTCTATTCTAAGATACTCACTCGTACTTCAATCTGGAGAATGATATGATCCGTGACACTCATCATTATTCTCAATTCTATGAACGCGTGCCTGACAACCACTCCCGTTCTATCTGAGCTTAACATAGTCATTGGGCGACAGCTTGAGTGCGTATCTCTTGGGTATCTAATAAACGGACCAAGTCCGTGAGATTAGTATCTTTGTGGTATAGGCTAGAACCATTGGCTGTCATTCCTGAGATCCAAAAAGTCTAAACCTTGTCTGTGGTATTCCGAGTAGGATTTCGGAATGGATGACTGTGACGAGCTTCAAACCTGTGAATGTTGGGTGAAGTGACAGTGTGCAAAAGGATCAATGGATCCTATTCCGATGCTAGCAGGATCCGACAGTTGATTAGCCGTGCAGAAACCGTAGAGGACCATTTTCACTGAGAGGATCCTACAACTTGCCATGGAAGGGAGCATGCATAATTGGAAGACAATAGGAAAGCAGAGGTTCAGAAGCAACAAAGCATCTCCAAACGCTTATCTGAAATTCTCACCAATGAATTACATAAGTAACTTTATTTTATTTTATGTTTATTTATCTTTTAATTATCAATACTCATAACCATTTGAATCCGCCTGACTGAGGTTTACAAGATAACCATAGCTTGCTTCAAGCCAACAATCTCTGTGGGATCGACCCTTACTCACGTAAAGTATTACTTGGACGACCCAGTGCACTTGCTGGTTAGTTGTGCGGAGTTGTGAAAAGTGTGAATCACAATTTCCCACACCAAGTTTTTGGCGACGTTGCCGGGGATTGTTCGAGTTTGGACAACTAACGGTTCATCTTGTTGCTTAGATTAGGTAATTTTATTTTATGTTTAAGCTTTTTATTTTTTTATTTTTTATTTTCAAAAAAATACAAAAAAATTTTTCAGTTTTCGAAAAATTCAAAAAAAAAATTGTTCTTCAGAATTTTTAAGAATGAATTCTAGAATTTCATGAGATATGTTGAAGCCTGGCTGGCTGTTAAGCCATGTCTAATCTTTTGGACTGAGGTTTTCACTTATCTTTGCAGGAGCCTTTTGGTTCCCATCAATTTGGCTGTTGTATGTAATGCTCTGCTAAAGCTTGGCTGACCATTTAGCCATGTCTAATTCTTTTGGACCGAAGCTTTAGACTAACATTGCATGAATCCCAGAATTCTTATTAAAAATTTTGTATCTCTATTTTCTTTTGCCAAAATAATTTCGAAAATATACAAAAAAAAAACTTAATAAAACCACAAAAAACCAAAAATTTTGTGTTTCTTGTTTGAGTCTAGTGTCAAATTTTAAGTTTGGTGTCAATTGCATCTTTTTAATTTTCTTAAATATTCGAAAATTCATGCATTGTGTTCTTCTTTGATCTTCAAGTTGTTCTTGATGATTTTCCTTGTTTGATCTTTAATTTTTCTTGTTTTGTGTCTTTTCTTGTTTTTCTTGTGCAATTTTTAATTATTAGTGTCTAAACATTAAAAAGTTCTAAGTTTGGTGTCTTGCATGTCTTTCTTTTCTTGAAAAGTTTTCAAAAATATGTTCTTGATGTTCATTATGATCTTCAAAGTATTTTTGGTGTTCATCTTGACATTCAAAGTGTTCTTGCATGCATTTTTTGTTTTGATCTTAAACTTTTATGTTTTGTGTCATTTTGTCATTTTTTTCTATCCTCATTAAAAATTTAAAAATAAAAAATAATATCTTTCCCTTATTTTACTCATAAATTTCGAAATTTTGGGTTGATTTAGTCAAAAGTTTTAAATTTAGTTGTTTCTTGTTAGTCAAGTCAAAATTTCAAATTAAAAATTCTATCTTTTCAAATCTTTTTCAAAATCAAATCCTTTTCATTTTTCTTTCATGTTTTTCGAAAATTCTCCAAAATTGATTTTCAAAATATTTCTCTTATTTGTATTTCATATTTTTCGAAATTATTACTAATATTTAACGTTTTGAGTCAAAAATTTGCAAGTTGTTACTTGCCTATTAAGAAAGGATCAATCTTTAAATTCTGGAATCATATCTTTTAGTTTCTTGTTAGTCAAGTAATCAACTTTAATTTCAAAAATCAAATCTTTTTAACTTCCTTTTCAAATCTTTTTCAAAATTAATTTCAATCATATCTTTTTCAAAACTTAATTTCAAAATCTTTTTCTAACCTCTCATCTTTTCAAAATTTATTTTCAAATCTTTTTCAATTAACAAACAAGTCAAGTGGGATTTTTCAAGTGTTTGTTTTCACTTGTTTGTTTTAATTTTAAAAGTTTACTATTTCTTATCTTTTTCAAAACCAGCTATCTACTTTTCTCTCTCTAATTTTCGAAAACCCCTCACCACTTTTTCAAAATTCTTTTTAATTAACTAATTGTTTTAAATTTTAATTTTATTTTATTTCTTTTAATAATTTCGAATTCTAACTAATAATTAAAATAAAAACAAAAATATTTTTATTTTATTTTAAATTTCGAATTCTCCTTCTCTCTTATCTCTTTCTATTTCTTTTATTTATTCACTAACATCTCTCTTCTTTAAATTCGAACCCTCTCCCTTTCTCTGTGTTTGACTTCTTCTTATTCCCTCTCGACCTCATTCTTCTATTCTTCCATTCTTCTGCTTAAATAAAGGAATCTCTATACTGTGAGATAGAGGATTTCTCTTCTTTTCTATTCTCTTCTTTTTTTTATGAGCAGAAATAGGGATAAGGACATTCTTGTTGAAGCTAATCCTGAACCTGAAAGGACTCTGAAGAGAAAGCTAAGAGAAGCTAAAACACAACACTCTGGAGAGGACCTTCCAAAAATTTTCGAAAAAGAAGAAGACATGGCCGAACCCAATAACAATGGTAGAGATGCAAGGAAGGTGCTTGGTGACTTTACTGCACCAACTTCTGACTTCTATGGAAGAAGCATCTCAATTCCTGCAATTAGGGCAAACAACTTTGAGCTTAAGCCTCAATTAGTTTCTCTAATGCAGCAGAATTGCAACTTTCATGGACTTCCATTGGAAGATCCTCATCAGTTCTTAGCTGAATTCTTGCAAATCTGTGACACTGTCAAGACCAATGGGGTTAATCCCGAGGTCTACAGACTTATGCTTTTCCCCTTTGCTGTAAGAGACAGAGCTAGGACATGGTTGGACTCACAACCTAAAGAAAGCCTGAACTCTTGGGAAAAGTTGGTCAATACTTTCTTGGCCAAATTCTTTCCACCTCAAAAGTTGAGCAAGCTTAGAGTGGAAGTCCAAACCTTCAGACAGAAGGAAGGTGAATACCTCTATGAAGCTTGGGAAAGATACAAGCAATTGATCAGAAAGTGTCCTTTTGATATTCTTTCAGAATGGAGCATCCTATGTATATTCTATGATGGTCTGTCTGAATTGTCCAAGATGTCATTGGATTACTCTGTTGGTGGATCTCTTCATCTAAAGAAGACGCCTGCAGAAGCCCAGGAACTCATTGAAAATGGTTGAAATAACCAATTCATGTATACTTCTGAAAGAAATCCTGTGAATAATGGGATGACTCAGAAGAAAGAAATTCTTGAGATTGATACTCTGAATGCCATATTGGCTCAGAACAAAATATTGACTCAGCAAGTCAATATGATTTCTCAGAGTCTGACTGGAATGCAAGCTGTATCCAGCAGTACTAAAGAAGCTTCCTCTGAAGAAGAAGCTTATGACCCTGAGAATCCTGCAATGGAAGAGGTGAATTACACAGGAGAATCATATGGAAACACTTACAATCCTTCATGGAGGAATCATCCTAATTTCTCATGGAAAGAGCAGTAAAATCCTAATCAAGGCTTCAATAATAATAATGGTGGGAGAAATAGGTTTGGCAATAGCAAGCCTTTTCCATCATCTTCTGAGCAACAGACAGAGAATTCTAATCAGAACCTCTCTGACTTAGCAACCATAGTCTCTGATCTATCTAAGACCACTCTCAGTTTCATGACTGAAACAAGGTCCTCCATCAGAAATTTGGAGGCACAAGTTGGTCAGCTGAGTAAAAGAGTTACTGAAATCCCTTCTAGTGCTCTCCCAAGCAATACAGAAGAGAATCCAAAAAGAGAGTGCAAGGTCATCAATATGTCCAACATGGCCGAACCTGTAGAGGAGGAAGAGGCAGTGATTTCCAATGAGGAAGACCTCCATGGATGTCCACTGACCACTAAGGAGTTCCCTAATGAGGAACCAAAGGAATCTGAGGCTCATATAGAGACCATAGAGATTCCATTGAACTTACTGTTGCCATTCATGAGCTCTGATGAGTATTCTTCCTCTGAAGAGGATGAAGATATTATTGAAGAGCAAGTTGCTCAATATCTAGGAGCAATCATGAAGCTTAATGCCAAGTTATTTGGTAATGAGACTTGGGAGGATGAACCTCCATTGCTCATCAATGAACTGAATGCCTTGGTTCAATAGAAATTACCTCAAAAGAAACCGGATCCCGGAAAGTTCTTAATACCTTGTACCAAAGGCACCATGACCATTAAGAAGGCTTTGCGTGACCTGGGGTCAGGTATAAACCTCATGCCACTCTCTGTAATAGAGAAACTAGGGATCTTTGAGGTACAAGCTGCTAAATTCTTATTAGAGTTGGCAGACAAATCAAGGAAACAGGCTTATAGAGTTGTAGAGGATGTCTTAGTGAAGGTTGAAGACCTGTACATCCCTGCTGATTTCATAATCCTAGACACTGGGAAGGAAGAGGATGAATCCATTATCCTTGGAAGACCCTTCCTAGCCACAGCAAAAGCTGTGATTTATGTGGACAGAGGAGAGTTAGTCCTGCAACTGAATGAGGACTACCTTGTGTTTAAGGCTCAAGGATCTTCTTCTGTAACCATGGAGAGGAAGCATGAAAAGCTTCTCTCAATACAGAGTCAAACAGAGCCCCCACACTCAACTTCTATATTTGGTGTTGGAAGTCCACCATTAAGCTCTGAGTCTCTGTGAAGCTCTCTAAGAGCTCACTGTCAAGCTATTGACAATAAAGAAGCGCTTATTGGGAGGCAACCCAATGTTATTTAATTATATTTATTTATTTTCCATTGCTATTTTATGTTTTCTTTAGGTTGATGATCATGTGAAGTCATAAAAACAACTGCAGAACTAAAGAAAAAATCAAAAATAGCACACCCTGGAGGACAGGCTTACTGGCATTTAAACGCCAGTAAGGATAGCAGAATGGGCGTTTAACGCCCAGCCTGACAGCATTCTGGGCGTTAAATGCCAGAATGAGCAGCACTCTAGGCGTTTAACGCCAGAAAAGGGTGTCTGGCTGGCGTTAAATGCCAGAAAGGGGCAGCAGACTGGCGTTTAATGCCAGGAAAGGTAGCAGAGCTGGCGTTTAATGCCAGAATTGGCACACTGAGGGCGTTTGAACGCCAGAATGGTGTAGGGAGCAAAATTCCTTGACACCTCAGGATTTGTGGACTCCACAGGATCCCCACCTACCCGAACTCTTCTTCTCTCCTCTTCACACCTTTCCATAACACTCTTTCTCAAATACTCTTGACCAATCACATCAATACCTCTTTCCCAAACACCATTCACCTATCATATCCTACCCTCTTCCGCATATTCTCTTCATCACTCACATCCATCCATCATAAACCCCACCTACCTCATCATTCAAATTCAAACCATTTTCCTCCCAAACCCACCCCTTCATGATCGAATTCCCTCTCTCTCCTACCCTATAAATACCCCTCCTCACTACCTTCACTTTCACACATCACAAACAATTCTTTCCCCCTTGGCCGAAACCCACACTACCCTCCATCTCCTCCATTTCTTCTTCTTCTACTCCTTTCTTTCTTCTTTTGCTCGAGGACGAGCAAACCTTTTAAGTTTGGTGTGGAAAAAGCTCTGGTTTTTTTTGTTTTTCCATAACCATTAATGGCACCTAAGACCGGAGAAACCTCTAGAAAGAGGAAAGGGAAGGCAATTGCTTCCACCTTTGAGTCATGAGAGATGGAGAGATTCATCTCAAAAGTCCATCAAGAACACTTCTATGAAGTTGTGGCCAGGAAAAAGGTGATCTCCGAGGTCCCCTTCATGCTAAAAAAGAGTGAATATCCGAAGATCCGACGTGAGATTCGAAGAAAAGGTTGGAAAACTCTCACCAACCCAATCCAACAAGTTAGAATCTTAATAGTTCAAGTGCTCTATGCCAATGCATGGATCACTAAGAACCATGATCAAAGTATGAACCCCAACCCAAAGAATTGGCTCACAATGGTTCGGGAGAATTACTTGGATTTCAGTCCGGAAAATGTGAAGTTGGCATTTAACTTACCAATGATGAGAGGAGATCCTCATTCTTTCACTAGAAGGGTCAATTTTGATCAAAGGTTGGACCAAGTCTTCATGGACATCTGTATGGAAGGAGCTCAATGGAAGAGAGACTCAAGAGGCAAGCCGGTTCAACTAAGAAGGCTTGACCTCAAACCCGTGGCTAGGGGATGGTTGGAGTTTATCCAACGCTCTCTCATTCCTACTAGCAACCGGTCTGAAGTTACAATAGACCGGGCTATCATGATCCATAGTATCATGAATGGAGAGAAAGTAGAAGTTCATGAGATCATACCTCTAGAACTCTATAAGGTGGCAGACAAGCCCTCTACTTTGGCAAGGTTAGCCTTCCCTCATCTCATCTGTAACCTATGCAATTCAGTTGGAATTGTCATAGAGGAAGACATCATCATTGAAGGAGACAAGCCCATCACTAAGAAGAGGATGGAGCAAACAAGAGAGCCCACTCATGGACCTCAACAAGAGCATGAGGAAATTCCTCATCAAGAAATCCCTGAGATGCCTCCAGGGATGCACTTTCCTTCACAAAACTATTGGGAGCAAATCGACACCTCCTTAGGAGAATTGAGTTCCAACATGGGGCAACTAAGGATGGAGCACCAAGAGCACTCCATCATCCTACATAAAATCAGAGAGGACCAAAAGGCCATAAGAGATGAGAAACAAAGGCAAGGAAGAGACATAGAGGAGCTCAAGCACTCAATAAGATCTTCAAGAGGAAGAACTAGCCGCCATCACTAAGGTGGACCCGTTCTTTAATTTCCTTGTTTTTATTTTTCTATTTTTTGAATTATATGATTTATATTTTGTCTATGTTTGTGTCTTTATTACATGATCATTAGTGTTTAAGTGTCTATATCTTAAAGCTATGAATGTCCTATGAATCCATCACCTTTCTTAAATAAAAAATGCTTTTATTTGCAAAAGTACAAGAAGTACATGAATTTTGAATTTTATCTTGAAATTAGTTTAATTATTTTAATGTGGTGGTAATACTTTTTATGTTTTGAATGAATGCTTGAACAATGCATATTTTTAAATTTGTTGTTCATGAATGTTAAAATTGTTGGCTCTTGAAAGAATAATGAAAAAGGAGAAATGTTATTGATAATCTGAAAAATCATAAAATTGATTCTTGAAGCAAGAAAAAGCAGTGAAAAGCAAAGCTTGCGGAAAAAAAAGGGGGCAAAAAGTAAAGAACAAAAGAAAAAGAAAAAGAAAGCAGAAAAAGCCAATAACCCTTTAAACCAAAAGGCAAGGGTAAAGAGGATCCAAGGCTTTGAGCATTAATGGATAAGAGGGCCCAAAGGAATAAAATCCTGGCCTAAGCGGCTAAATCAAGCTGTCCCTAACAATGTGCTTGTGGCGTGAAGGTGTCAAGTGAAAAGCTTGAGACTGAGCGGTTAAAGTCGTGGTCCAAAGTAAAAAGAGTGTGCTTAAGAGCTATGGACACCTCTAACTGGGGACTCTAGCAAAGTTGAGTCACAATTTGAAAAGGTTCACCCAATTATGTGTCTGTGGCATTTATGTATCCGTTGGTAATACTGGTTGTAATACTGGAAACAAAATGCTTAGGGTCACGGCCAAGACTCATAAAGTAGCTGTGTTCAAGAATCAATATACTGAACTAGGAGAATCAATAACACTATCTGAATTCTAAGTTCCTATGGATGCCAACCATTCTGAACTTCAAAGGATAAAATGAGATGCCAAAACTGTTCAGAAGCTAAAAGGCTACAAGTCTCGCTCATCTAATCAAAACTAATCTTCATTGATATTTTTGAGATTTATTGTATTTTTTCTTCTTTTTATCCTATTTTGTCTTTAGTTGCTTGGGGACAAGCAACAATTTAAGTTTGGTGTTGTGATGAGCGGATAATTTATACCCTTTTTGGCATTATTTTTACATACGTTTTAGTATGTTTTAGTTATTTTTTATTATATTTTTATTAGTTTTTATGCAAAAATCACATTTCTGGACTTTACTATGAGTTTGTGTGTTTTTCTGTAATTTCAGGTGTTTTCTGGCTGAAATTGAGGGACCTGAACAAAAATCTGATTCAGAGGCTGAAAAGGACTGCAGATGCTGTTGGATTCTGACCCTCCTGCACTCGAAATGGATTTACTGGAGCTACAGAAGTCCAATTGGCGCGCTCTCAATTACGTTAGAAAGTAGACATCTTGGGATTTCCAGCATATATATAATAGTCCATACTTTGTCCGAGATTTGATGGCCCAAACTGGCATTCAAACGCCCACCTGAGAACCCTTTCTGGAGTAAAACGCCATAACTGGCACCAAAACTGGAGTCGAACGCCCAAATTGGCACCCAAGCTGGCGTTTAACTCCAAGGATGGCCTATGTACGTGAAAGCTTCAATGCTCAGCCCAAGCACACACCAAGTGGGCCCCGGAAGTGGATTTCTGCACTATCTGCACTTAGTTACTCATTTTCTGTAAACCTATGTTACTAGTTTAGTATAAATTGCACTTTTTACTATTATACTTAGGGAGCTTTATGCCATATTTCATGTTTGGAGAGGCTGGCCATTCGGCCATGCCTAGACTATTTTCACTTATGTATTTTCTACGGTGGAGTTTCTACACCCATAGATTAAGGTGTGAAGTTATGCTGTTCTTCATGAATTAATGCAATTACTACTATTTTTCTATTCAATCACGCTTGATTTTATTCTAAGATACTCACTCGTACTTCAATCTGGAGAATGATATGATCCGTGACACTCTTCATTATTCTCAATTCTATGAATGCGTGCCTGACAACCACTCCCGTTCTATCTGAGCTCAACATAGTCATTGGGCGACAGCTTTAGTGCGTATCTCTTGGGTATCTAATACACGGACCAAGTCCGTGAGATTAGTATCTTTGTGGTATAGGCTGGAACCATTGGCAGCCATTCCTGAGATCCGAAAAGTCTAAACCTTGTCTGTGGTATTCCGAGTAGGATCTGGGAAGGAATGACTGTGACGAGCTTCAAACCTGTGAATGTTGGGTGGAGTGACAGTGTGTAAAAGGATCAATGAATCCTATTCCAACGCTAGCAAGAACCGACAGATGATTAGCCATGCGGTAGCTGTGCCTGGTATTTTTCCTCCGAGACGAGAAATCCGATAGTTGATTAGCCGTGCAGAAACCATAGAGGACCATTTTCACTGAGAAGATCCGATAGCTTGCCATGGAAGGGAGCATGCATGATTGGAAGAAGACAATAGCAAAGCAGAGGTTCAGAAGCAACAAAGCATCTCCAAACGCTTATCTGAAATTCTCACCAATGAATTACATAAGTAACTTTATTTTATTTTATGTTTATTTATCTTTTAATTATTCCCGTCTCTCTTCCTCTCTCTCTCTCCTCCTCTTTCTCCCTCTCCTCTCTCCCCCTCTCTTCCCCTTTCTTTCTCTCTCTCCTCTCCCTCCCCTCTCTCCCCCTCCCATCTCTCTTCGTCTCTCTCTCTCTCTCTCTCTCTCTCTCTCTCTCTCTCTCCTTTCCCTCCTCTCCCACTCTTTCCCAATTCTTTCCTCTCTCTCTCGTCCCTTCTCTCTTCTTCTCTCTCTCTCTCTCTCTCTCTCTCTCTCTTTCTCTCCCTTCCTCCCTCATTTTTCTCGCTCTCTCCCATTTTTTCTCTCTCTCTCTCTCTCTCTCCTCTCCCTCCTCTCTCTCTCCCCCTCTTTCTTCCTCTCTCTCTCTCCTTCTCCTCTTTCTTACCCTCCTCTCTCTCTCTTTTTCCTCTCGCTCTCTCTCCATGTCTTTCCTTTTTCTCCCCTCTCCCTTGCTCTCCCTCCCTTCCCCCTTCTCTCTCTCTCTCTCTCTCTCTCTCTCTCTCCCATTTTGTTTCTCTCTCTCTCCCTCTTTTCCTCTCCCATTTTCTTTCTCTCTCCTCTCCCTCCTTTCTCTCTCTCCCTCCCTTCTCTCTTCCTCTTTCTCTCTCTCTCTCTCTCTCTCTCTCTCTCTCTCCTATTTCTCTCTCCCCCTTCCCTTATTTCTCTCTCCTCTTCTCTCTCTTTCTTTGCCCTCCTCTCTCTCTTTCTCCTCTTTCTTTCCTTCCATTCCTTTCTCTCTTTTCTCTTTCTTTCTCAACCTTCTCTCACTCTATATCCCTCTCTCTCTCTCTCTTTCTCTCTTCTCTCTCTCTTTCTCTCCTTCTCTCTCTCTATTCTCCCCCTCTTTTCTTTCTCTCTCAACCTTCTCTCTCTCTTATTTTGGAGAAAAGAGGGGGAGAGAGAGAAGAGGGATATAGAGTGAGAGAAGGTTGAGAGAGAAAGAGAAAAGAGAGAAAGGAAGGGAAGGAAAGAAAGAGGAGAAAGAGAGAGAGAAATAAGGAAAGGGGGGGAGAGAAATAGGAGAGAGAAAAGAAAAAAAGGAGAGAGAGAGAGAGAGAAAGAGGAAGAGAGAGAGAGAGAGAAACAAAATGGAGAGAGAGAGAAAAGAGGAAAGAGAGAGAAA